>NW_027498449.1:0-63026 GCF_021521415.1 Bidens hawaiensis | reverse complement strand
GCCTGAGGAAATGCAAAGGGATACAAGATGTATTCCATGTTTCGAATCTGCGTAAGTGTTTGACCGATGAGCTCGTTGGATATGCCATTAAAAGACGTTGAAATAAATGAGAACTTAAAATTAAGTAGAACGTCCAATACAAATTGAAGATTCGAAAACAAAGAAGTTAAAGAAAGAACGTTGAAAATAGTGAAAGTAAAATGGGAACTCGCGTAGAGAGCCCCGAATATACTTGGGAATCGAATCGAAAAATGAGAAAAGAAATACCCCCCACTTGTTCGAGTAAAGCAATCTCAAGGACGAGATTTGATTCAAGGTGGGGAGGATGTAACAACGTGAAAATTTTGAGTTCAAAGTATCAACTTTCCAAAGTCTAGGGACTAAAATTGCCAAATTCCAAATTTGAGGGTTTAATTTGAAAACTCTGATTTCCTGACCCATCGCGCTACGCGACGAGTCAGAGGAGAGCCCCATCACGTATCGCGATGGGGTACCTGACACAATGTGACACGTGTGCCACGTGGCACACGGTGGCACTGGTTATCGCCACGTGTTACCACGTGGCAAACACTGCTGCCAACGTGTTGCCACGTGTAGCGGTACCTGCCACGTGTCAACACGTGGCAGGTCTACGCTGTGAGTCAGCAGACCTAATATCGCGATACGCGATAGGTCTGCTGAGGAACCTATCGCGTATCGCGATAGGAACCAATTTCAAGTCTATAAATAGCGACCATGGGCATTGCATTCTGCACACAAAACACAGCTCTCTTACCTCTCTCTAACATCTCTCTTAGTCCCGACAATCATATAAACAATTTGCCTCGATAAGCGTGCCCCCGATCCTTTGTTTATGTACACTTTTTCCTCGAAGTTTGTGCCACCCTCCATCCTCAATCATCAAGAAGGCCGTTGTTATGGCAATGAGTCCCCGAAAGACGTGCCTACGTGTGTTGAAGTTGGCATATCAAAGTTGATCGATAAAAGTAAAGCGGTGTCGGAGTGCTGCTCAATTCTCTAGGGTTTCTATAACGCCACTTTAGGTTAGGCGTAATATCGAATTCAATATAATTTAATATTATATTCAAGGCTTAAGCTTTAAGTCGAGGTTATACTCGATACCTCGATAAAAGAAAAATAAACATAACATAGAAACGAATGAAACTATGATTATGAATATTATTGGATACATATATATGTGTGTAAGTATATGTGTAAATATTATTTGTTATGAAATATTATTTAATGAATAAAGAGAATTCTTAAATAATAAGAAAATAATTACGTTTCTTTGAGAAGAAGAAACGTCAGGTTTCTAAATATAAACTAAAGGTTTATAAACTTACTTTTAAACTAAAGGTTTTTTAAGTAAACAAAGAATTGAACTAAAGGTTCAATCGAGGATTGAGATATAAGACTAAAGGTCTTAAGCCGGATCGTGTATCCGACTAACAAATATTATACTCGTACTATAGGTGCGAGATAAAGAAAGGGAAAAGACCCCTTGGACGGTGAGTGAAGCCAATCCTAAAGAGACAAGGTGAATACGCCCCCAAACTTTTACTTATTTAAAATGAGTCAAACGTGTTATTTTGAAATTGTTTACAAGGAACTATGTATCCTAAAACCGTTATAAATAAAGGGTATAAACCCTAGCCTCCAGGCTGTGGTATACGTATGTCTTGATCCTTACATAGGTGGTACTATGCGATGTATGGGCATGATCTCACCACCCTTGGTCGTAGGATGCTCTCCTGCAGGGAGTAACGACCTTATGTGTATATTTACGAGTACTTAACTAAGTCGAACGTTGTGGTGTTTGCTGAGGTGACCTAGAGTAGAGGCTCATATTTATAATATTGTTATTTGACTTTGTTATTCCTAAGCCACGTTGGGCCGAGGCAGGCGTAGTCTCGAGGGGTAATAAAGTAAAAGAGTTATTTTTGCGTCAGCGTGTTCACCAGCATTCGTTGCTGACGTATTTTCTTACATTTGCTGTTGAACAAAGCTAGAGCTTGGCATGACGAAGTACTAATATCCGATGGCTCGGATTCTTTTTGTGAACTTAATGTTTTAATGTGGTGGTTTTGTAAACATAAACAAATAACCCTTTTGTTAACTTAAAACGGGGGTATTTACAATCCCTTCTTTTGAATATATTTAAATGTTACACTTTTGATCCTTATAGTTTTATAAATCTTCCGCAAACTAACGCAACTCTGATTTATTTACAAACACAATACCAAGTTATGGGTCGCACTCCTAGGCCCTGGAAGGGGGTGTGACAACACATGGCATGGAATCGAAGATACTGGCATCTTGAATAAATGTTGTGATGTTTTAAAGACTATGTTTTGTTCTAATTGTCTACGAATGTTTTATAAGGACATGATTTGATGGTTATGTAAACTGTTATGGTGAAGTTTTATTATTCCGCGAAAGTTTTTATTAACTCTGATATTTAGAACTGCGTTTATGAGTAAATTCAACGTACAAAGTAGGGGCTACCGGTAACGGGGCCTTACACAGTAACTATTAAATCCTAGTCTATTTGGCATCCTCTTATAGCAAGGTATCACTAATGTATTATTATTAGTGACCTCACTTTTTATCCAAATGTTGCTATTATTTATTGTTTCGTATACAAGATTGTGGCTTTCTTATTATATACTTATATGCTCAAAACTATGAATTGCTCACCAACCTTTGTGTGATAAACTTTATTTTGTGAAATGTTACTGGTTTGCATTTAGGTTGATTATGGAGTGTGGAGAAAACGTCATCAAGACATTTAGGATATTAGTAAAATGAACAATATATGATTTGCTATATTTTGTTATATTTGTCTTATAAATATTGTTATGTGACATTTCGATGTTGTGAAATTAAATGAGTTGTTAAATATTGTCGCTTTACATAGTGTCATGCGCTTATGGGCAATTGTTACATCCCGGCATGTTCCGCCGCCTTTGGTCGGGGTGTGGCAATTCAGTTTCGGTTTTCTACGATAAAAAAGCGTGTAAAGTTAGCTCAAGGTTTAATTTAAAAACGATCAAAACCAAACCGCAAACACTTTTGCATAAATTGTTTTTTTTTTACTTCGAAAACTATATCAATATCATACTCAAATTAAAGATAATAAAATGTTCGTTTTTATGATACAATTTATTTTACAAATTACTAACGTATGAAAAAGTTATGATCGTTTAAAAATCATGGGGGGTAGTTGGGTTAAAAGTAAAAATAAAATAATATATAGATAAAAGATTAAGGACCAATGTTATAAATTTAAGAGATGAAAATTGTAATTATTTAAAGAAATTTTAAATACAAGTGAGATTTAATGTGACAATGACACTTTTGCCCTAATTTATTGTTGTACCTCATACTTTAAATATTGTAAACTAGGCTATTGACCCGTGTACGAAACGGGTGAAAATTTATAAATCATGTAAAAACCGTAATTAATATAAAATTGTAAAATAGGTTGTCATATAGTTGGGATGAGTACATAATATTTAGTTGTTAATAATACCGGTAAAAAAATTGATTATCAAACATAACATTCAACGAAATTAACATCATTTATACAATTATTCGATAGATAATCCAAAGTTCAAAATGAAAAATCCATTAACTACAAAATAGTTCCTTATAAACCACATTTGTAGTTTTGTTTGTAACTTTACCATCGTTGTCTAATATAAGCATTTTAACACCGTCTCTACTATTCACTCGTGAAATTCCCTATGCAATTGCTTCTTTGGTATTTATCGTGACAACTATTAAATATAAAAACAGAAGAATGGTTATAAAAATATTTGATATAACCTATGAAATAAAGTGTGAATACATGTACTTTATCCAAAAAGTAAATGAATAGAAAAAAGTAACATGTGTTATTGGAGTTTGTACATATAGAACTTGTTTAGTAGTTGGTGATTCATTTTCTTTTCCAACGTCTAATCGATTAAAATTAAATGATGTGATTATACAAGTAACTGCATAGTTAATTGTTATTAGAATAAAATAAGCAAAAAATTATTAAACTTAACATATTTTAAAAACAAATTATTGTCTATGTTAGATTTTGTAAAATATTTAAAAAATGGTTATGTAATATGTTAATGTAATTACAAAGGTATTTGGTTGTTAAAAAGGAAACATATAAAATAAAACGGAAATATACAAAATAACAATCTTAATTCTTATCATTCCAATTTGTAATCATTTTGACACAATTTTTTGTTGTTAATATAAGTATACGTTTTTAACATACTAATATGTTAAAATTAGTATCTACACTTTTGGGTGTATGTTCAATTTTGTATAATACATAGCGCATAGCAAAAAAATATATTTACTTAAAATTAACATTTATAGTATATCTTATAACTTGGTTTAAATATTATAATTGAATCCAACAAAATAATAAATAAAATATAAATATATGAAAAACGTATTAATGAATAGTCATTTTAAAATACTACTGTTGGATATGATACTCAATGGTTCTCTTTTCGTTGACACTGCACGTTTTCAAAAAATAAAATATAATATAACATTTAGAGAGTAAACAAATAATATTAAAATGACTAACCAATTATATTATTTCTCTTATTGGAAGAGAATGACTAAAAAACACTACGTTTCATTGATCTTGAAGACATCTAAAATAAAATATAATAAGGATTTCATACCAACAAATAGGAAACACTAAACATGTTGAAAATAAAAACGTACATAGGATGGCACATGATTATATTTATTTAACAAAGGATTTAACTTCAAAAAAATAAACATACATACATTTGTCCACTACAAAAGTATAATATTGGTTAACTTAAAACGGCATGAAGAACTTCAAAATCTTGCATCTCAAACTTCATAAGCAACCAAGTAAGAACATTGACATATTGTGTTTTAATATATAGTGTGTCAAATGTAACTCAAGAAAATGTATTGAATATATAGTGTTTAAGTTTACATATGTTAGGGGAAGACTAACCTATTTGTTTGACAAAAATTATGTCTGTTTTGTACAAAGACTATATGGAATAAGTTAAGGTGTAATTTATTTTACCAAATTAACATAATATTAAAGTGATTTTAAGTGATTAAAGAAATCACAAATTAAACACTGATTGGGTCGTATTGCCATAATTTGAAAGTTAAATCTAACATTTTTATTATTGTACACGTTCAAAAATGATAAATGAAATAACTTTAATTTCGAAGGGACTCTAATATAGAATTTATATATCTATATGTATTCTAACTTTAATTTAGACGCGTTAATTAACCGTTACGTAAATTATACGTTTTATACGTTAACAGAATATGGTTCAACAACTTTATTAAACATTTACACATAAAATAAACGTCTAATAAGTAATCAATAATTTAGACTCATTAAAAAAATCCACTCTTTGATTTATTAAATGGTTGAGTGAGCTAATATTATTTAGAATTTGACTAAAATGATAAGTTACAAATCCACATTTAATGATAAATTTAAATACTTCCAATGAATCCATATTCTTAAAACAGGAATGATAAAGGGGTTCGGGGGTTATACGATGCATTGAATGGTTTTTTAAAAAGATATTTTGTTTTATAATTATTTTTGTAACATCCTAAAATTCTCATGTTTAATAAATGAAAGTTGCGTCTACTTATCGGGTGTTAATAATTAATTAATATTAAACAAAGAAAAGATCATGGACTTGGATTAATTAAGGTGGATTAAAAAGTAATGGGCCTTAGGTTCATGGGATTTAAGGGATATAAATACCCCCTAAACCATCCTAAAACCCTAACTCTCATTTCCATCTTTCATAATCTACACACTTAAGAACACACACACACCTCCATCACCTTACATACGGCCGCGAGAGAGAAACGAGATCCGAGACCAAAATCAAGCCAAACATTATTAGATCTTCAATACACAAGCTAGATACAATATAACCAAGCAAACCGTGACCAAACCGAACACATAAAGGTATGTTTTTTACCTTAAAGTTTACGTTTTTAGGATCAGTTAGCCTTGAAACTTAAAAGAAGAGTAGATCGGGCATATACGAAATGTAAAGTAACGAACATGACGTTAAAACAAACTTAATAAACCCACGGCTAGGCATGGCTCGTTTAAAATAAACCCTAGATCTAATATTGAACGTTTTTAGCGTAAAGGTCCAAACTTTATGCTTTTTTGGGTCGAGCCTTATCCGAAAATGACCTTGGGAATGTTTATGAGATTGGTTAGTATCATATCAAAAGTTTACATGTTGAAACAAAGATGTTTATGGGGTTAGAATCAAACCCGTAGCTGCTACTGAGTAACTTCGCCATATAAGTTCGTCTACAGCTAAATTCGCTGCTGACTAACTTCGCCATACAAGTTCGTTTGCGTTAAGTTCGCAACTTTCAAGTTCGCCTAAGGATATGTTCGCTTAATGCATAACTTCGCCACTGATAAGTTCGCTCCCTGTTAAGTTCGTCTGTGGCTAAGTTCGCTTACATGTATGTTCTCTTATAAATACAAGAGAGTTAAATAAAGGAAAAACATAAAAATGCAAAGTAAAAGTAAGATAACACTAGGCCACAAGACTAGATCAAACGAGTATTGATACATGTAACTTATATACAGTTAGCAGAGCGCAATTAAAGAAGGGAATAACGATAAACAAAGAAATAAACAGGATCTAGGTGAGTTTCTAGCCCCATTTCTTGGTATGTTTTCGGGGCTGTGTGCATACTCGATGTGATTGTTAATACACTTATCCTAAGTGATAAGTGTATGCCTTATGTGATTAAGTGAAAGATATGAATGATCACTTGCCGGTACATGAACGATATTCGGATATTGCACGTACTGTCAAGTTGTAATGTTATGTATAATGTAAGTACGATATGTATACATATGTGAATGAATGTAAAATGATGTATGGCTGTATGGTAACGAAGAGGGAACCGGACCCTAATAATACTCGAGGTAAGAAGGATCCGAACCCTAATAATATTCGAGGAAAGAGAGAACCGGGCCCTAATAATACTCGAGGAAAGAGGGAACCGGGCCCTAATAATACTCGAGGAAAGAGGGAACCGGGCCCTAATAATACTCGAGGAAGTAGGGCGCAATGCTTTTTATAACGTAAGATATGAAGGTAAGTATGAATAAGATAATTGTATGAAAGTATAATGAAAGTATGTAAGTATGAATGTATGGTATGTTCAATGATTAACTAGAGCTCACTCAGCGTAGCTGACTTTTAGTATGCACGCAGGTGAGGATGAAGTAGCTCGCTTGAGGGGAACACGTGGCATTGAATAAGAGGCTGGCATCGGAGGATTTAAGACGTTTATGTTTAATGTTGTTTATTTTGAAAGACAAGTTGTTTGTTTAAGACAAGTGTTGAATTGTTATGAAATCTTTTATGAAAGTTTTTATATTCCGCGAATATTTTTAATATCTCTGATGATTAGAACGATGTTAATGAGTAAATCCAACGTCCAAATGTGACCGGTGCCTTACAATTTTATTGTGAAGAAAAATAGAGAAGTTGTTGATATAAGTGGAATGAATTGAAAATGACCAATAGAAAGATGTCATGTGGACTTAAACTCAATTCTTTTAATTATGATGAATGAATGAATAAAAAGTATGTTGTTAAATAATAGTAACCTCTTAATAGTTAAATTATGAAACACCAAAATTAGTTTATTTGATTTGGTTTTTATATGAACTTTACTAAATTGTGACATTTTAATGGAATGTGGTTGTATTTATTAACAATGGAAATAAGTCTATTAGTATAATTGGATACATATTTTGTGTGTTATTTTTATATAGGCAATACCCAGTTGACTAACGAATCCAAAAATTGGATATATTAAGTAATTGAATATTTAAGGTTGTTTGAACTTTTTAAAACAGAAATATGTTGATTTCTCTAATTTCATACAATGTTTGTGCCTTAATTTTTGATACATAATAATCAATGTGATTGACTAAAGACTCCATGAGTTATTATTTTATTTAATATCACAACCATTAACATTAATATATGATTTGAATTGTTTACATTTAAATATATTGTTTATTTTGAATTATTTAATTACTAATAAAATTTGAAAAGACTTAGCATGTCTGAAAGCTATAGTGATTAGCCAATAGATAAATGTCATTTGTTTAAAAAGCATATTGCTTTAATAGTATATGTAGATAAATTGACCATTTAATTATAGCCAAATTTATGCTTTCATAAAAAAAGTTGATCATTTTATAATAGACAAAACTCGATGTATTTTTAAAAATAAGTTGACCATTATTTATAGCTGAAAATTAAGATTTTATTTAAAATAAGTTTGTCATTCAATTATAGCAAAATAAAAAATAATACGTATTTGATAGACTTGTTTTAAAATTTAAGCCACGAAAATCAAGAACCTTTATTTAGACAATTCCTAAAATAAAGTTTTATATAATAATTATATACGAATGATATTGAAAATAACGTTTTTAAATTAAAAAGAATGCTTAATCAATTGATATTAAAATGTAGTTGACATAGAATTGATTTTCATTTGTTATTACTAATTATAACTCTTAATAAATAATAAGTAGTACGTACTAATAATGGTATTTACAACTGTGTGCAAATAAATAAGTTTGAATCATATTTTGACGTAAATTGTTAATTAAATTGTAACGAATTAATAAAATCGTATTATACTTGTAACTGATAAATTGATGTGCTCAAAAACCAATCATTGTTATATTCACGTACACAAGAATGTGTACACATATTTAGTTTGTAATTGGTAAGACGAAAAACAATAATGTTTTTTATTTTATATAATAGTTAAGTAATATTAAACAGTACATAACATACACTAAATTGAAGATCAAAAATATTTCAACAAACAATTTGTAGGCATCAAAGCTAGAAATGCATTTTAATAATATATAAGATCTTTTTGAATTTGTCAGTTATTGACATTAGAATTAGAAACACGTGAAATGACAAACTTTATACAAAATATAACTTTTTTACAAATATATCATTTGTAAAGGAAATTGGTCCGAGATTTAAGTCATATTAAGTGAATGTTGAAAAATTATTGTATTTTTGAATATATATAAAAAAACTTTTGAAAATGTTAAACCAATATTTTAATACATTTTTAATATTTTAAAGCAAAACATTCTATGTAATAACTTACAATTTATTAGTGATAGGTAGATATCATAATTATTAACATTAATTAACATTAATATAAGAATTAAATAGAGTGTCAATAGAATAAAATTATTTACTTTTGAATTATTTGATTACCAAGAAAATTAGAGAAGCCTTTAGTATGTATGAAAATATAGTGATGAACCTATAGAAATATGACATTTGTACAAGAACTCTATTCTTTTAATAGTATAGGTAGATTACTTAAAATTGGAGTATCTTAATTTACTTATGAGAAGTGCATTATATATAGTATAGATACACTATTTTCAAACCCTACTAATAGTTTCTTAGAAGTGAGTGCATACTAAAGTTGTTCGATGTGGGCAATAGAAGTGGCAACAAAACCCAAACACTATTGAGGGGCAACATTTGGGGGATGGGGGGGTGAGATTTGGATTACCGCCCAAAAAGAGTAGAGTGGTTGGACATGCATGTTTATACCAACGTTTGGGTTTTACCAATCGACGCCACCCCCATTGGTCTACCTCAATTTTATAAATTTTTAATTTTTTTTGTTTTAATTCTGCTATTGTAACGAACGTAACTGAACAAATTTCTTTGTTTTAGTTTTGTTACGGTAACGAACTTCATGGAAATTGATCAAATTCACGTTGACTCGCCCGCCTCAACGGCCGGGACCAACATTGCTCGGGATTTACCAACACCCGATTTTACCGACTGACACCGCCTTATTGGTCCGCCTCAATATTTATATTGTTTGTGTTTTTGTGTTTGTTTTTGTTCCGGCACCATAACGAATGTAACCAAAAGCATAATGAACATGACGGAAACCGACCAAATTTACATAGACTCATTGCCTCAATGCACGGGATCGAGAACGTATAGGTTTACCAAAGCTCGAGTTATGCCGACTGACATCACCCCATTGGTCCACCTCAATTTTTATACTTTTGTGTTTTTGTTTTGGTAGTGTAATGAACGTAACCGAAACTGACTGAATTCCCGTCGAGTTATCGAGTTACCGCCTCAACGCCCAGAATCCGCACGTGGAGTTATCGAGTTACCGCCTCAACGCCCAGATTCCGCGCAACGCGCGGGTAAATTACTAGTTTCCAGTAAATAAGACGATATTAAAATACCAACTAATTTAAGACGTGACACAAAATATAGTTTTAAACCCTTAATCACAAATCAATACGGCTAAAACGGCCTGATTACAAACTTACTCATATCAGTTTAAACTAAGCTCAAACCGCAAATTTCATGCCTTAAGAATTTATTAAAAAATCATCTCATCTTCCTCATAAAAAAAAACTACCAGCAGCATTTGACAAGAAGTTTTATAAAAGAATTAGTCAAAACTGCATTCCACACACCTCTTGTTGAAAATAAAAACTCATCACCATAAAATAAAATAAGAATGATGTATCTATTTTATAATAATACTCGGTTACTAACCCGTGTAGTACACGGGTGGAAAATAGGAAATTCGTCACGTAAAGAAATTTGATTATAAATTTGAATATTATATTATTCATCTAATAAACAAAAATAATTTTAACCGAAAATATCGCCCGTTCTTGAAAGTAAATTCATTGAACTTGTCTAAAATCGAAGGATACACAAAGTCTATTAAATCATATACTGGATATAATGAATTGTTAATTAGAAGATCATCGGGAATTTGTACATTCATTTGTCGTCATTTGGACCCCATCCCCAACATTCCCTTCACCTATATCCAATAATTAATTCGCAAATTATTTTATCTCTTCAACATGTAAGGATTGGCATCCAACTGTGAGCCTCGTGTTTTTTGATAGTTTAAGTACCTTTAACTTTGACAAGATGTAGGAAGAACTTATTGAAGTGTAATTTAAAATAAACACGAACAAACGTCTATACAATCTAACTATTTATTTAACAAAAGTATCATAAACTTAATATTTACAACTCCCTAAATACTTCCTTTTATACAAGGTTTATACTTTAATTTGTAGCATTTCGTGGTTGTCAAAGATTAATATAAAAAGGAACAAATTGGTTTTTTTAATAGCTAATAACTAAACACTTAGAAACATCAATTGGCTTATATGACTTGTTTATCGATTCAAAGAGCCATAACTTGTATACAATCTAATATTGACTTGAACTTGTTATGACTTCAACTCAAGATGCTAATAACCCATATGGTATTTTAGTATTTTCCATAATACCTTACTGGAAAATCGTAATAGTTCAACATCTCCATTGAATTTTTTATTTTGTTATGGAACCTAAAGAGATTATAAGAAAATTATATAATAATTAAAATTAACACAAACATAAAGGGAAAAGAAAAAGAATTGTTAATGAAATAATGAATTATATGAAAATCGATTATTACAGCATCAAATTAAACCTTACCGGAAAATAATTAATCTCCCTTACCGGAATTGGCGATGATGGAGATAGTAATCCGAAACAGAGAGAGAGAGAGAGAGAGAGAGAGGGAGAGAGAGACTATAATGGTTAGGATTTTCAACCTTAAGATTTATATAATGTAAATGAGATGATTTAGTATGTTTTTGAATTCTAATAATAACTAGAATAATTAATATCATAATTACATTAATAGGTAAATTATGGATTGTTTGACTAAAAATATTTAAGTTATTGTAAATTTTAAAATTTAAAATTGAATATCTTTTTAGTAATAATGAATTTTTAATCATGGTACATTTAGACATTATGGAATGTTTGACAGTTAAATTTAAAAGTTTAAAATTTAAAACTGAAAATCCTTTTAAAAATACTAAGTTTCAATCGTAGTAATGTTACACATTATGAAATGCTTGACCATTGATTTACAAAATTTACCTTTGAGTTACACTTTAAAGTTTTAAAGTTTATAAAATTATTAAAATAGCATAAAACTTTGATGACTATGATTATAAAATGGTGACACAAATTAAACACAACTAAATGTAACTATGATAAAAATATACATAAAAAAACATATACACATAATTATGTTGTGCAACAAATGTTTGTAAGTAGACATATTTGCACCAAGTGAGGCCTTCCGAACAATCAAAGATCTATTCTCGCCAAGCCAAACGTCATGCTTGGGAATGCATGGCTTCCTTACATAGGCTTGCATTATGTTGCCTTGCCAAACTATTATTAAGATTGGTACAAAGTTGTATGAATAATATAGTAAATTAATGAATGTGTTAACAAAACCATTTCGTCTTGCACGATCATTTCGATCGGCCAATCTTTCCCGGGCTTTGAATTGTCCTCTAGCCGCCAAAGTTTCAAAATACGCACCTTTAGGATACACTCACTGTTAAGAACATCCAATTGGTTCAACATGGTGATGTTCGTTGGCTCCATCTTCCTAGTGATGAAAAATTAAAATAAACAAAACAAAAAATTCATTTAGGAACAATAACACTTTTAAGCCAAAAATGAATACAAAAATGGACAATATAAACACAACACAAAATAAAAACCTTAAACACAAAGATATTGGTTTTTGCTAAAGATGGTTTGATGGTGTAAGAATTACCTTATCAAAGTTAGGTATTTATACTGATTTAATCGTGGGAGACTGGATTAGAGAAGGAAGGTATACAAGGAATAAATAAGAAACAAAAAATTAGGGAATGTGAAATATCTTAAAGTAACAACGAAAATTAGGGAACCATGATTAATGGATTTTCAAATTTTGAATTATCTAAAATGTAATGTTCGAAAATTAGATTATTATAAATGTAATATTATTTAAATGTTGACTATATTTATATATACGGAAATAAGCTTATTAATGTAAAAATATAAGTTACAAAAATAACCATGAATCATATGATTTATAAAATAACCATGTATCTAATATATAAAATTATAATCAATTCTGATATAATCAACTACTAAACCATATGAATAATGTAAAAATATAATTTATAAAATAACCATGTATGTAATATATATAATTATAATAAATTCTGATATAATGAACTACTGAATCAAATGATTGAAAGTTATAAAAATAGTTAACATAATATAATTATTTATTACACAATTACGGAATTTTATAATTGAACACTAATTATCAAATCCAATATAATCAAGGAAAATTGGATTTAAATAATCTCACCTTTAATGGTTTGGCCAATAATAATCCCACCTCCGGTATTTCCCGCTGGCAGTCCCACCTTTTCAATGTTTTTTTGTTTTATAAACCAGCGTTAAAAAAAACTTAACGGGGTTAAGTATTTGCTTATGTGGCGAGTGACTAGGCTTTTTAATATCCACCTGGCTTTTCCCTTTATATTTCACCCCCCCTCCCATTACCTACTGGTAATACTCACCATTTAAACCCCAAACATATTCATGATATTGCAGTCCGTGACAGCGCTCATATCCGCCACCTCAAACCGTCGTTTTCTGGACGGATCTGAGGTTTCGATTTCAGTTTCCGGCACAGCGGCGGAGTTAGGAAGAAAGTCAATGGTAACGGTGGATTTGAGATCGGATATACGGTCGGAGATTGACGGTAAGCATAAGGTTAGGGTTTCGGCTCTGTTTCTTCTATCTCTATCTTCTGAGCCATTGATTGATTTTTGGGATGAGAGAGAGAGGATAGAGAAGGTCTGAATGTGGCGGTGAGTGGTGGTCGCCGACATCTTGAAGTTGTGGTGGTGATTTGTTTCCGTCATCTTTGAGCAGTCGCCGGATTTAATGGTTATCACACCCCAACCTACGGCAGAAATGTCGGGGTGCGAACTGATTGTCACAGCTCTCAAGGTTACTATCATGCACAATATAAGTTTCAATATCTATTTAATAATTTCAAATAATTCAAGTGCAAAAATACAACTTATTAAACAAACAACAATTACAAAGTAAATTCTTGATCGAATCATTTCTAACTAAAATTATTCACTAAGACTTCACCAACCTGCATTAAATTTCTACGATAACCTGCATATACGTTTAAAATAGAATTTTGTCAACAACACATGTTGAGTGAGCAACACACCAGTTTAGTTGTACATATAGTATATATAACAAAATACGTATCTGCAACAAGTCATATGAGAATAACAAATTAACCAAATGAGCAAGTATAACTGAGATGTCGAGAAGCACAAAGGCTATAACGACTGGCGTATGATCATACTATTATGAGATTATGTTGGACCTCTCCGAATGCGGTTCACGTAAAGCATGTAAGCACACAAACAAGTAAGGTATAAGTTGTTAACACATAAGACAATAGTTGCAGTTTTGTGTATAAGTATATATGAGAAATATAATTTACGCATATGTCCCCAAAACGTGAGAAAACGAGTAAAAGAGGGGGAATGTGGTACTCACATGTTCGGATGAACGAAATATAAGTGATGATGTGAGAGAGATGAACCCTTCTGGGTACACCGACAAGGATTCCTAGTTAAATGATAATAATAAGAATTAATTAATAATGAGATAACATGCATAATGAATTTAATGTTTCGATGTTATTTGGGTTATGTTGTGATTATAATGGTGATTGATTAGACGACTGATTCGTTCGGTAATTGTTATTATGAAAACAATATTATTAGTTATTATTTAAATTAAAAGAATAGCTTACTTATCATATAATCTAAGTTATGAACAATTAATTTAAATAAATATGAGTTACGTTTAGGAACCATTTAAAAACAATTGAAAAGTAAATATAATAAAAACTAAGATAGATATAAATAATTATGAACCACTTAAAAAGTAAATATAATAAAAACAGAGCACAGCCGGACTCAAACTTGGTCTGGTGGCCGGCTTGTAGTTAACAAACACAAACACGACCAACTGGGCTGGGCTGCCAGTTGGTTGTCAGACGAGAAACAATTTTTAAATATAACATCCAGTTCATCCCCAAATCCAATAAAAACCCTAAATCTTTAAATCCATAATCCGTCAAACGATTGTATAATTGGTGTTAGGGTTATTGCATTACAAGATAAAAAGACCACAATACATATGCTAATTACCAGAAACGATGCTCATATGATAGTAAACGTGCACCAAAAGCCGACGGCGGGATTTTGAATCAGACTGGAATTTTCTGCTTGTTAAACTTCAATTGCTTGCAGGGTTAGGTTCGCGATGCCATGAGGATGGTGTGGGTTTGATTAATTGAATTATGATGAGGGTTAGATAATGAATTACAAACAAGTGGTAGACAACTAAGAACAAAATAAGAAAACCAATTCGTTGATCCCATTAACTTAATTAAAATGTTGATTAGGCCGCGTTAGGTAAGAATAAAAAGTCAATGATTTTGATTTCCAAATATATAACGAGAATTGTGCTTCAAGATTGTTAAACGGGTCTCGGGTTGGGCAAAAACGGGTCAAATATGGGTTTGGGTAAAAGGGTGAAAAGATTATAATATAATTTGGATCATATTTGCTATTTGGACCCTCAAGATTGAACGTGGATTCGAAATGGGTTAAAACTTATGTTTCGGGTTATATTTGTTGTAAATTGAAAGTTGTAAATATATTTTAAATAAATAAATAATATTAAAACAATTAATTTAACTCGATAAATGCGGTGTTTTATTTGATAAAATAACCCAAACATAAAAGCGGGTCGGGTAAAATAATTTGGAAAAATCGCGCTGTTACAGTCTCCCCTATTTTAAGGAATTTCGTCCCGAAATTAAAGAGTGCCATAAAAAGAAAAAAAAAGAAAATTTTGAGGAAAAGAAAGTTTTAAATATAAATTTTAAAATTTATCATAATACAAAACATTGAATAGTTAAAATAACGATTCAAATGCAAATCCGATAAGAGCACTTATATATAGGATGTACCAGCGGCGTATCCACCATGTCCTTATAAGTTTTACATTCGTACCGTTACCTCAACTACTTTCGATTCTATATTACGACACACAACTTTACGCTTCATGATTTCCATGCGAGGACTTCGGTAATTATGTTCCGGACCATAATTGTTGTTATCGTCGGATGGTCCACATGATTCGTCCCATCGTGTGAATTTATGAAACGTTTGATTACAAACATGACTTTGAGGAAACAAAAGTTTTAAGGAGTTTTAATTTAGAACACTAGAAAGTCACAAATGTATAAAATTATTTCAAAAGTTGTAGTGAATTTTAATAAAGCAAAGAAATTTTAAGACGGCTTTTAAACGTAAAGATATAAGTATTTAAAGTTTAAGAATGGTAGCTTATAAATAGTTAAGGTTAATGAAGGTAAAGAAATAAGATAGAAGTAGGCTTCAATAAACAATCTATTTAATCAAAGGAAATTTTATTTATTATAGGAGATAAATAGTCCAAATACGAAATTAAGGCCATGAAAAGGCGTTACAATACGTAAAGAAAAAGACAAAATAAATTAAGATAGGTAAAGGTAACGACAAAGGTCTTCAGTATCGTTGAGTAGCAATTGACGTGACTTGAAGCACCATGAGGATTTGCATTTATAGGAGTTGGAGCAGTCGAGCTAGATTGATTTGGGGTAGCTTGAAGAACATGAGCTTGAATAGTTTGCAAGAAGGTTGTTTGGTGGAAAGATGTAGGATAAACTTGAGCTTGTGGTTGCGAGGTGTGGTAGTGGTGGGTTAAGTAAGGTTGACCTTGATTGATGGGAGGAGCTTGAGGGACATGAGGTTGGTGGGTTTGAGTCTGGTAAGCATGGGTCAAGTAGTATGGTGTAGTCGTAGATATGGCTTGATGAGCTTGGGTAAGTTGAGGGCATGCATTACGGAGGTGATTTGGGTTTCCACAATGGTAGCAAGCACGGGTATTAGGAACACCGAGTTGAGCAAGAGGGGTAGGTTGTTGCGGGACAACTTGTGCAGTAGGCGGGAAACGGCATGTGTTAGCAAGATGGCCATAACGGTTACATTGGGTGCAACGACGACATAAGGATTTAACTAGGTGATGATGGTTACAAATGGAGCATAACGGGTAAGGACCGAGGTAAGGTTTCTTATTTGAGGAGACTTGCGGGTGGGTAGGATTTGTTGTAGCAAGGTTCTTACGTTTCTTGTTGTGAGGGTGAATGGAGGTAATTGGTTTGTAACCAGCAGGGGAATTAATGGGAAAAGTTGAATCTGTTGCATTGATGTTTTGAATTTGCGTCACTATCCTAGGGGTCGCAGCAGCTATCTCCTTGGCGATACAGGCGGCCATACGGTGGTCATGAGAATCAGACGATTGATGTCGAGGATGACAGTGGTTCCTTAGATGAGACATTTTATGAGAATAAAAAAAAAGAGGATTTATAAATTGAAGGATAAACTGTAAGGCCCCGTTACCGGTAACCCTACTTTCTTGTTGGATTTACTCATAAACACAGTTCTAAATATCAGAATTAATTAAAACATTTACGCGGAATATAAAACTTTCATAAAACTTTACATAATTCATAACTTGTCTCAAAACATTTATTGTCCTTCACATTAAAGCATTAAAATTAACACATCATAGGTCTTCAGATGCCAAATTCTTGTTCAGTGCCATGTGTCTCCTCAAGCGAGCTGCCTCATCCTACTCACCTGCGTGCATACTAAAAGTCAGCTACGCTGAGTGAGTTCTAGATAATCACATAATCATACCATTCACATAACATTATATTCTTTCATTCATACTTTTATACTTTCATACTTTCTTACATTCGTACTTTCTTACTTTCTTACATTCATACTTTCTTACTTTCATACTTTCTTACTTTCTTTTGTATTAACTTACTTTCATATCTTATGTTATAAAGAGCATTACGCCCTACATTCCTCGAGTATTATTAGGGCTCGGTACCCTCTTTCCTCGAGTATTATTAGGGCTCGGTACCCTCTTTCCTCGAGTATTATTAGGGCTCGGTACCCTCTTTCCTCGAGTATTATTAGGGCTCGGTACCCTCTTTCCTCGAATATTAGTAGGGTTCGGTTCCCTAGTTCTCGAATATTAGTAGGGTTCGATTCCCTCTTCGTTACCATACAACCATACATCATACCTCGAGTATTATTAGGGCTCGGTACCCTTTTCGTAACCATACAACCATACATTATCATTTCTTTCTTCTATTATCTCTATCATGTTCATACACATAAACATACATAACATACTTACCTTATACATAGCGTTACAACCTGACAGTACGTGCAATATCCGAAGATCGTTCACGTACCATCAAGCAATCATTCATACATTTCACATTATCCACATAAGGCATACACTTATCTCTTAGGATAAGTGTATTAACAAACATGTTGAGTATGCACACAGCCCCGAAAACATAACACATAAATGGGGCTAGAAACTCACCTGAACACGGTTACGTTCTCCGTTGATCGTAATCCCTTTCTTCAGTTGTGCACGGCTGACTGTATAACAAGTATACATATCAATTTAACTATCACTACTTATAACATCTTTCTAGTCTTAATTACTACCCACAACGAACGGGGGTCCGGGGGCAGCGCCCCTGGCAGCGGGATCTAGGGGCGGCAGCCCCTAGCAGGGTCCAAGGGGCAGAGCCCCTGGCTGGGGTCGAGCTGCCAGGTCAGCTTGGAAAAATTTTATTTCCATTAACTGTCTTAACACATTTTTCATTAGATTTTTAATTTATTTTCTAAACGGACTTCACTTCAGGCGAAGTTAAACCTCGGGCGAACTTGGCTTCAGGCGAAGTTAAACCTTAGGCGAACTTGGATTCAGGCGAAGTTATCCTTAGGCGAACTTGGCTTCAGGCGAAGTTATCCTTAGGCGAACTTGGCTTCAGGCGAAGTTATCCTTAGGCGAACTTGGCTTCAGGCGAAGTTATCCTTAGGCGAACTTGGCTTCAGGCGAAGTTATCCTTAGGCGAACTTGGCTTCAGGCGAAGTTATTCTTAGGCGAAGTTACGCTTGAAGGCGAAGTTACGCTTGAAGGCGAAGTTCATCAGGCGAACTTAATCTTGCAGGCGAAGTTATCGCGCTGCAGATCTGTTTGCCCATAAATCCTTCGTTTCTTAGCCAAATAACTCGATTTTGGTACCCACGGAATCGTATGATCGGCGCCTACAAATCCCAACCATCAAATCGGCCTAAAATCGACGTTTTAGGGGTCCGATTTGGGCAGTTTGGGATTCGGGTCCGGTTAACCCATCCAATCCTAACCATTTTCAGTAATATTAGCTTTGTTGGATTTGTTCTTACCTTACCAACTCGGATCTATCAACAAAATCTCGGGTCTCGGCTTCGAATCTTGATCGGTTAGAATGTGTGTGTTTTGAGTGTGTGAAGAAATAGATGTAAATGAAGATATTTTGGGATTTTGGGGGTATTTATATCCCTGAAATCCCATTCTCATTTAACCCATCTCAATTAATCCAAGTCCAAGACCCGCTCCTTCCCCGACATTAATCAATTACGCGAAATCACTAAACATAACTTCCTTTATTCATCATTAAAATTTTAGGATGTTACATAAACTGATGAATCATAAGAATAGTAAAATGTTTAATTATGTGAAAATAATAATGTTTTCTTAATAAGTGAGGAATTGCGTCATGAGGATTAAAAGTAAAAGTTTATAAGATGAGCGGGAGTACATTGCTTAAAATATTGCTAAAAAAATGAATTGATTTTATAATTTTTTTTTGTTGTTTTAAATAAAATATTAAAATTTTCAAACATCCTTTGAAAGTATAGTGATGCAACCAGTTGTCTTTGAAAAGATAAATTGTGTTGGGTGCACATATTTATAAATTATTAGAATTGAAATTGTGTAAATCCAAAAATCGAGTAAAGATTTATTATAATGTACGACTGAGAAAGGTAAAGTATGTTTAGATAAAAGTGACAAAAACATCTTCTTTAATAAACTTAGTTATGAATAACTTGATTAATTAAATCTGTAAAAATTTGAATAATTGAAATTGATTGAACTGAAATATTCTGATTAGGTCGCAAAGTAGGGTATAATAGAGTAAGTTTGGAAATTTTGAGTTTGACGAATATGATTGAGTCGGGAACACACATGGCGTAGGTGATTAGGATTTTCATAGTCGTGGCAAGTATTAACAAGATAATCAAATGATTACTTTAGGTAGAAAACGATATGATGATTGAATTGAACAGTGATAGTAAGTGAAGAATACCGAGTGAGTTTTGACGTAAAGTTTCTAGTTTGAGACGCTAAGATTTTGTTGATATTGACTGTTAACTCGATTGACAGCATTAGTTGATGTTTAGACTTGCGGTTGTTGTTATGAGATTGAGTAGGGGTAAATGAATTGAATTTATTGGCGAAGAAGTTAATGAACAATATTGAATTGATTATATTTATATTTTAGAAATTGAGTTTATATTTTAGAGATTGCAGTTATCTCCTTGACTAAACATGTAACCATGAGGCGGTTATAGAAAATACATGATTGGTGTTGTTTCATGTTAAGAAAACATTCTATGGTTAATAAAGATGTGATTTGATGAGAAGATTGGATAGTTGTGTAGATTTCATATGAGTTATTGTGTAAAACGAAACTTAAATATGCTATACTGATTTTTATTCATAACTTAAGGATAAGTTAGAATCCAAATTGAAAATCAATGGGTTAATTTGATGAGTTAATGAGTTTCATCAAAGTTTGGCATGTTTTAACAAACTAACATTTTGAGGTTGAATACTAGAAATATGTTTGATAGTTTATGTATATGATGTCATGAGTATTAAATTGTATTATATTATTTAAATTAATTAAGTTATTGACATTATAATAATGTGATAAGATAAATAGGTGAAAACCGATTTTAATGAGTATAAATTGTTTTGGTTAGCTCGTGATAACCGAGTCTTGATGAATGAAGGGTATGTATCCAATCAGGAGAATAAAAATGTTTTGAGTGTATGAGTAGATCGAATCAATAGATCTTGATTTAAAAAAAATGATTTAGTAAATAAGGAATTGAATAGTTTAATAATAGAATAATAGAATAATTTAATAGTTAAGTCAAATCATAAATTGGTTCGTATAAAATCAAACAAATAAAACAATTAACGAATGTTCTTCGAGGTGTTGGGTTTCCCATGAGCTTTCCATGGCATTTTGTTTCCCCAACTTATTAGCATACCAAAACCAAAACAAATATGTTAGTCGGCCTCCCATGAGCATTACATGGCAATTTGAATGACCCAACTTAATTAACAAATCAATAAAGTTTGTCGGCCCATGAGCGTTACATGGCGATTTGACCGACCAAACTAAATAACGAATAAACGAACTCAAGCACACATAGTTGAAACATCTTGTGTATCACCACGGATGATAATGTTCCAACAAAATATCGCAAATATAACAAATTGTGCAAATGTACAGTTGGCGTGTCCATGGCGTCCCATGGGTTTTACACCCGACTAGACATTTTAAAAACAATAAAACACAATAAAGGGTGTAACCGTTTACCCGGTTACATTAAACGCTTAAAGTGTCGGTCGCATGAAAATTTCCACTATGGCGGGGAATCTGTCACACTCCCTAGTTTTAAGTGAAAACGAGCAAAAACAAAGCTAGGAAATTCATAAGGAAATTTCCGACAATAAAACAAAATCCAATAACATTTAATATAAATATTATAAAATTGGGCATAGCCTCGAAGTTATAAAAATATTTTGAGAATGAGACATAGTCTCGGAGTAATAAAACATTTTGACAGTGAAGCGTAGCTTCGGAATTGTGTGTGTGTGCATGACAAATAAAATAAACAATTAATTAAACAGTGAATAAGTACTAATCTAGCAAGGAAAACACGTAAATTGTAAAAAATCAAATAGAACACATCAGGTAAACAAATAAGCACGTATGGGGCTCCTAATCATGTTACTAAGGCACCACTAACGACCTATCTTAAACCTTCGGCTCTGATACCAATCTATCACACCCCAACCTACGGCGGAAATGTCGGGGCGCGAACTGATGTCACAGCTCTCAAGGTTACTATCATGCACAATATAAGTTTCAATATCTATTTAATAATTTCAAATAATTTTCAAGTGCAAAAATACAACTTATTAAACAAACAACAATTACAAATTAAATTCTTGATCGAATCATTTCTAACTTAAATTATTCACTAAGACTTCACCAACCTGCATTAAATTTCTACGATAACCTGCATATACGTTTAAAATAGAATTTTGTCAACAACAATGTTGAGTGAGCAACACACCAGTTTAGTTGTACATATAGTATATATATAACAAAATACGTATTTGCAACAAGTCATATGAGAATAACAAATTAACCAAATGAGCAAGTATAACTAAGATGTCGAGAAGCACAAAGGCTATAACGACTGGCGTATGATCATACTATTATGAGATTATGTTGGATCTCTCCGAATGCGGTTCACGTAAAGCATGTAAGCACACAAACAAGTAAGGTATAAGTTGTTAACACATAAGACAATAGTTGCAGTTTTGTGTATAAGTATATATGAGAAATATAATTTACACATATGTCCCCAAAACGTGAGAAAACGAGTAAAAGAGGGGGAATGTGGTACTCACATGTTCGGATGAACGAAATATAAGTGATGATGTGAGAGAGATGAACCCTTCTGGGTACACCGACAAGGATTCCTAGTTAAATGATAATAATAAGAATTAATTAATAATGAGATAACATGCATAATGAATTTAATGTTTCGATGTTATTTGGGTTATGTTGTGATTATAATGGTGATTGATTAAACGACTGATTCGTTCGGTAATTGTTATTATGAAAACAATATTATTAGTTATTATTTAAATTAAAAGAATTGCTTGCTTATCATATAATCTAAGTTATGAACAATTAATTTAAATAAATATGAGTTACGTTTAGGAACCATTTAAAAACAATTGAAAAGTAAATATATTAAAAACAGAGCACAGCCGGACTCAAACTTGGTCTGGTGGCCGGCTTGTAGTTAACAAACACAAACACGACCAACTGGGCTGGGCTGCCAGTTGGTTGTCAGACGAGAAACAATTTTTAAATATAACATCCAGTTCATCCCCAAATCCAATAAAAACCCTAAATCTTTAAATCCATAATCCGTCAAACGATTGTATAATTGGTGTTAGGTTTATTGCATTACACGATAAAAAGACCACAATACATATGCTAATTACCAGAAACGATGCGCACCAAAAGCCGACGGCGGGATTTTGAATCAGACTGGAACTTTCTGCTTGTTAAACTTCAATTGCTTGCGGGGTTAGGTTCGCGATGCCATGAGGATGGTGTGGGTTTGATTAATTGAATTATGATGAGGGTTAGATAATGAATTACAAACAGGTGGTAGACGGCTAAGAACAAAATAAGAAAACCAATTCGTTGATCTCATTAACTTAATTAAAATGTCGATTAGGTCGCGTTTGGTAAGAATAAAAAGTCAATGATTTTGATTTCCAAATATATAACGAGAATTGTGC
This sequence comes from Bidens hawaiensis, assembly GCF_021521415.1. Classification (NCBI taxonomy): domain Eukaryota; kingdom Viridiplantae; phylum Streptophyta; class Magnoliopsida; order Asterales; family Asteraceae; genus Bidens; species Bidens hawaiensis. The sequence goes on along the minus strand of NW_027498449.1, from coordinate 39,354 downwards.
TTCAAGATTGTTAAACGGGTCTCGGGTTGGGCAAAAACGGGTCAAATATGGGTTTGGGTAAAAGGGTGAAAAGATTATAATATAATTTGGATCATATTTGCTATTTGGACCCTCAAGATTGAACGTGGATTCGAAATGGGTTAAAACTTATGTTTCGGGTTATATTTGTTGTAAATTAAAAGTTGTAAATATATTTTAAATAAATAAATAATATTAAAACAATTAATTTAACTCGATAAATGCGGTGTTTTATTTGATAAAATAACCCAAACATAAAAGCGGGTCGGGTAAAATAATTTGGAAAAATCGCATTGTTACAATGGTGATGCTTGGTGTTGGTTGTGGATGAGAAAGAAAGCATAGACGGAGATGTGGTGTTGATCGCTTGTTGTGACGGTGGCGTGGTCAGGCAGCGGTGATGGTGGTGGTCAGGTGGCCGGATTTAATGGTCGTCAGAGATGGAGTTTTTTGTGGGGGGGCGGATTGATGGCTGTGGTGGTGACGGCGACGTGTGTTGGTGGTGATAAGCGGTGGTGGTGTTTGGGTAAGTGGTAGAGGTGGTGGCCGGAGGAGTGGTGGCCGAAGGAGTGGTGGCTAACCTCAGTGGTTAGTTTTGGGGTTTAAATGGTGAGTATTACACGTAGGTAATGGGAGGGGGAATATAAAGGGAAAAGCCAGGTGGATATTAAAAAGCCTAGTCACTCTCCACATAAGCAAATATTTAACCCCGTTAAGTTTTTTTTTTTAACGCTGGTTTATAAAACAAAAAACATTGAAAAGGTGGGACAGCCAGCGGGAAATACCGGATGAGGGATTATTATTGGCCAATCCATTAAAGGTGGGATTATTTAAATCCAATTTTTCTATAATCAATTAGAATATTTAAAATCAGCACCATATTACACGGTAATTGAGGTGGAATAAGGATGGTTAGTCAAATCCTTAATCAATTGTTATATATAAAATTTAAAATCAGCACCATATTACACGGTCAACATTTGTATTTTTAGTGAATCTTAAGGATGGTTAATCAAATCATTAATCAATTGAGCCATTAATGATATAAATTTAAATATTGTAACATATTTTAATTGAAAAATTCCGTAATTAAACATTTTTCCTTAATCAAAGGTTTGATTAACTATTTGATTACCCATTAATAACAAAATTCCGTAATTAAACAATTTCCGTAATTAATAAGTCAATGGGTCTACATCCTCAATAATAGTAAACCTTAATGATTTTTAATCAAATAGTTAATCAAATAATCTCTTCTGAAAATAGTTATCATTAATCAGTTAATCAAATATTTAAATGAAAGATAATAATAGTTATAGTATACATAATAAATAAATCGTAATTATAGTTATAGTATACATAATAAAGAAATTAATTATCTAAATTATATATTATCTATACTCTAAAAAACATTAAACCTGGTGGAAAGAAACATAAAGCTTGTGAATGTAATCAACAAAAAAAATAAAATAAAATTAGTTTTAAAAGATAATTATAGTTATGATATACATAATAAGGAAATCGTAATTATAGTTACAGTATAACTATAATTGTAGTAAACAAATCGTAATTAAATTATAATTATTAAGTTAAAACATAATTATAGAAGATTCAAATTTCAAATTAAAATTAAACGCGAGATGATAAAGAATATTAAAGAGAATTGATGAATCTTAACTAAATTTATTATTGATTTATTTTATTAAGATGAAAATTAAAGAAGTTATTGATATACTTGAAAAGTTTAATCAACAACCAATAGAAAGAGAGAAAATGGACTTAAACTCTTTTGTTTTAACAGTATAGTTAAATATGAAAAGCTGCTTTTATATCCCCATGAAATTATATAAATACACAAACAAAATCTTCATAACAATTTAGTCATAAATAAAAATGAGAAAACACTTGATATTTGCCTGAAAAACATAACCAAACCCACCTTCACAATTCTTGATCCAATCCAATAATAATGAAGTCATTGCTATCTTCAACAAGAAACCCCTTGTAATTTTGTCTCTCATTTAGAAGCCTCGCACTTGCAAACCGGACACAAGTTCTTCTGAAGCAGCCATTGTCTAATGCAACCCCTGTGGTACTCGTGCCCGCACTCCAGTCCTCCCAAATCATCCCCATCCTTATACTCTTCCTGTTGACCCATCAAATGTTTACACACAACACTTTCACCAAAATATAAACAAAGAACAATACGAGTGTGCATGAATCGTTTGGGCCGGTTTTTGGCTCAAACTAGAAATTCGGTTTTAAGTTTTTTTAAACCATTCGGTTTCTTGTTCTTGGTTTCAGTTTTTTCGGTTTGGTTTATGTTTACTTTTTTCAATTTTACCATATAGGCTTTGAAATTTTTGGGCCATAGAAAACTTGCCCAAAATAACAAAATTGGTTCTAAATCCTTTTGCTAATTAATTATTAATTGATTATTATACATTTCACAGTAATATTTGAGTTACTCGCCAATTTTAAGCTCAACAACCAAAAAAGCGGTTTTTGAGTTTTGAAAACCGTTCAGTTTTGGGTTTACAATTGAGCTTTAAACTTTTGTGCCAAAAAAATTGGCTGAAATAATGAATCCATTTGCTAATTAATGATTAACTAGTTATTATACATTTGGACTAAAAATGTTTGGGTTATACTATTTATTAAATTATTTATAAATTGATGCATTCGTTTTGGTTTTTCAGTTTAAATTACACGAAAAACCGAAACTGAACCAAAAATTCGTTTTTCGAAAAAATAAAACCAAACCATCGGTTTTTGTTAGGGTTCGGTTATCTCAGTACCTGACATATGCAGCAAGGTTCCGCATCCGCCACACCAACAAAAGTTTTTAGTTTCAAATGTTTATCAACGTTTTCTTCGGTCAATCCAGTGTTCACGTTCCCAATCCGCTCCTCTAACGCCAACAACTCCTAAACAAACATTAAAACTTATAATTTCATCATTTAACATAAAATAGAGAAAAAAGGTAAATACTATTATTACCTCATAGGACATGTTATCTATATCGAGCCGCATATCCCCATGCCGATCATGAATATCCGCCATGCCATAAAATACCGATTGATCAAGCATCATAAAATCCTCAAACCGCAGGCCCTCACCCCTACGTATGGTATCCAAAAGATCACGAATCTGCATTAATAAAACACCAAACGATTAGTTTACATAATTTTGATAATGAATTTAAAGATGTAAAAAATAAAACTGACCTGTGATAGGTGACGATGTGGATAAGGAAGACCCGTTACAGACGGGATTCCAGTTTCTTGTAAAGAAGGTGAGGCGCGTAGAGGTGGAGGAATTCTAGAGAAAAGATTACTGGTTTGCCCTTCACCACCACCAGCGGCGCCAGAATTCATAGACAATAAGTGTCGCCGAAGAAGCTCACTGCGTCTTCTAGAAGAATAAAGTGACGAACTGCGATGCGGGCCCACACTAGCGGCCGGGTTGATTAAGTCATCATGTGATGGGACAAATAAACTATGCTCTGAAATATTTGTTGGTGTTGCTATCGGGTTATCTCCAGGACCACTAATACTATTTGATGAAACGGGCGGATTAGCCCGTAAGCTAGAACTCCTAATTCTAGAAGATGCAAGCAAACTTCTGGTCGATGGCAGGGCCCGCAACATAGGATGGCCTGCATGACTCGATGAGCTTTCACCTGTTGTAGTTACAGGGTTAAGCCCCAAAGAAGAATACCGAGACGAAAAGTTAAATAACCCGTTATTGTTGTCATTATTATTATCATTAGTCGGTAACGGTTCTTGTTGGCGAGAGTTATTAATCCTTACCCGTGATCCGAGTCTCGGGATGATCGGGTCAAAAGAAATTGTATTAGTTGGTGTAGGGTTTTCCGAACCCGACTGCCACTCGTGCTTACTACCATCCGGCATACCAAAAATGTTCGAACTTTCAACTCGAGAAGATGACGAGCCGATATCCAATTCCGTTGCCTTTCTTTTACGGGTCAAATGCCTGTCCTCGGTTTCGCCCGAGCTGGAAGAACTACTAGCATAATTTGAAGGCTTCATGCCAATAACAGTTGATGGATTTACAGTAATGTTATGTCCATGATGATGATGATGATGTTGATGAGTATGGATTGGGTTCATATTCGGGTCAACTCGGTTCTGAGTCACCTGGTTTGGGAGCGAGTTTGAACTTGACTCACCCTTGTGTCCTTGCATCAGAACTAACAATGGTTTGAAACCCCTAAATTAGATCAAAACTTAGCCTGTGAATCAACAAAAAAACAAGAATAAAATCTTTAAAAACATCAAATTGAACATGCATCAAAAGCAATAGATCTAAGTTATCTAATCCTAATTTACAATCAGTTTATGAACATACATACAACCATTAACAAAACCCATAAACATCATTCATTGATTCATATAAATCAGGTAAAAAGTAAACGATTGAAACAGTCAAAGATACAGGATTCAAACAGATAAGGGTATATGCAAAAAGACAAATTCAAAATCGTAAAACCCATCATCTAAACAATTAAAAAATGTGAAATTGAAACATGGGTATTGTAAAGAATGATGGATTGAAGGTGTGTAAAACAAGATACCTGAAAAGAATCGAAGATAGATCTGAGGGAAAGAAGATCTTGAAACGGTTGTTGATCAATCAGCAAGACTTCATCTTTAACAAATTATTATTATTATGATGTGTTGATTGATTGGCATCTAAACATAATAAAGAAAGAAAGAATGAATGAAATGATAAGAAAGAAAGAGTGTTTTGTTTAGAGAGCGAAGAAGAGGGGTTTTGGAAGACGAAAATGTTTGTTGGGTCAAGAAATGAAATGGAGAAATTGAATTTGAAGGTTGGAGGAGAAGAAGGAGGTTGGATTAATATTAATATTAATATTAATAACATTTAATAATAATATTTAATAATAAGTTATGAGGTGGTAGGAACCAAGATAGACACAAAGTCACAAGGCTCAAAGTAGTTTCCAAGAGATAGATGGAAAAGTACGAGTGAAATGGGTGGTGTGTTGAAAATTAAATTGGGTCTACCCATGCGACAACCACTTCCTTTTTTTTTATTCTTCATCTCGTTCACACCTAATCTATATTTTCTACATATAGGAGGATATTTATTTCATAACTAATAACAAGTTGGAGAATGGAAGCTCTGTTTGTTTGGCGGCTTGAACTCGACTCGTTAAGAACCCTAACATGTAACGTCTTCACCGGCTACCTCGTCTGAAACATGAAAGTAGTGGTGTTTATCAGATCGGATGCTGACTATTCAGGTTGTTTGGATCGGTTTTTTAGATTTATAATTTTTTTTCCTAGATCCGACAACCAAACCGATCCGAATTCAAAATTTTCTAACCAAACCGAATTCACCTGAATTCAATTCGGATCGATTTCGGTTGAAATCCTAAAACCCCGAATTTAACCGAAAAAACTGAATATGTATATATTAAATCATTGCGTAACGGCTAATCACCAAACAAACAAACAAACACAATGCAACATGCATAAGTCTTAAAACAAAAAAATAGTCTTAAAATGCAAAATGCAAAGTTCAATAAGAACAACAAATAAACAAAAACAAATAAATAGAGATTAGACTTGAACTTGTAGATACAAAACTTATAGAACTCTATATGAAAAAACCACATTACCTAGATCGGTTTATTCGAATAAACCAAAAAACCTTATTTCAAAATTTTGAGATCCGAAAACCGAATTGAGATTCGGATTCGGTTAAAATCCGATCCGAAAACCAAAATCACAATCCGAAACAGTTTTTTGGTTACAGATATGGTTCGAGTTTTTTTTGTTACGGATACAGTTTGGTTTACGGTTTTCTTTGTTTTTCGGTTATTTTGAACACCCCTACATGAAGCATTCAAACCCTCTCTTTGTAGCTGCTTTAAACTAGCGTGTTGCGGTGGGGGCGCGGCATTAGCTTGGTCGGGATCGGTTTGTTATGATATCGTTAAAAAAAACAATATGTTTTTTTTTTGTGAACAACGTTGAAAGTGGAAAAGTGTTGAGGCTCTGAGTGAATATTTTTTATCAGTTTTAAGAAGTTCAAAAGTTTTGTGACAAAGTTGAAAAGCTAAAAGTTTTATGCAATTTATAAAAGTGTAAAGTTTTATGACCAAAGTTGAAAGTCTAAAAACCTTGTGCCAAAAGTGTAGAGTTGCGAAACTTTAGTGACAAAAGTTTGAAGGACGATTTTATGGTGGCAAAAGTTCTAAGAACAAAACTTTCTAAATTAAAAAGTCTTAAGGCTAAAAGCATAAATGTTTGAAACTTTGATAAATTGACCAAAAGTCTTATGCCAAAGTAAATAATCAAACTTTGACTAAAGTACAAAGAACACTTTAGTGACAAAATGCAAAGAACTACACTTTAGCTAAGTACAAAAACAAACTTTTGGTGGCCAAATTACAAAGAACTAAACTTCGTAAGTTGATTCTTAATAATAAGTATTAAATGACCCCGCGCGTTGCGGCGGAAATGTTGATACACGTAAACTCGCTTGTCGCGATGGCAATGTTAATAAAAGATAAAGTTAATTAAGTTCGTCTTTATGAAAATTTAAGTTGTCATGAAGTTAACAAAAAAAAGCTATTTAGCCTTAAGTTATGATCACATTGCGGGAGCTTGTTATATCGAAGCTTACATAGAAATAGCGTGACCACGGTCTATTCGAAATTAGGACAATATTATGTTATGAAAAAAAAGATGTTAAAAGTATATTATATTTGACCCAAAATGGTTTTGAACATAACTTATACTAAAACGTAGATAAAAATAAAATTTCATAATGATATATTCAACATTTAAGAAAATATTTATTTTAAAATTTCGTAAACGAAAAATAAAATATGTAAAAGGTGTTTATAGAATAAAAATATATTCAAATAAAATATAGAAAGTAAATTGAATTAAACCTCTTAACGAAAAATAATATGAAAATATAATATACTAAAATTAATCAAGTAAAGGGAAGCATCCATCGTTAAAATAATATGAAAATATAATATACTAAAATTAATCATGTAAAGTGAAGTATCATTGTATAACCGTTTTACACCACATGTTTAAAGATAGGTGGTTCATTTTATTATTTTTTTTAAACGATCAACTAGGTAACGCCGGGTATTTCGTATGCGGTCCCCATTGGTTAAAGGTAGCCCGAGCCGGCCACGAATCTGGACGGACGGCGGGACGGAGCCCATAGCGGTCCACCTATTGAGGGATTCCCCGGATAAAACTCGACCCCATGCTTGCCAAACGGCACGACATCAAGGAGCTGGTATCCCTCATATCTCCCATATAAATTGGTGATAGTAAAGTTTGAACCCCCTATCTCTCACTTGTAAAGTAAATGCTCTATCACTGAGCCACATCCAATTTATAGATGGTTCATCTTATAAATAGTGAAATTTATGAGGTAATTATCATTTACTTTTAAATATATATATATACACACACACATATATATACATATATATTCTAATAAAAGACTATTTAATTTTGGCACCTGTCAATCTCATAGTCCTTCTCATTTTTTTTTCAATATATTTCAATATATAGTCCCTTATGCTTAAGACACTTCAATATATGAATTCAAGTATATTTTTATTAAAGGTATATCCAAATCGATTCATTCATTAACATTAATGGAGAAATAAAAAAATAAGGAAATTTCAACATTGAGGTTAAATGTCTGTCAGAATAAAAACTTTAAGTCACATGTAATTCCATAATAAAGAAAATAAAGGCATATTATTGTATAATAATTTGGATTTGTATGGTAATAAATTACAAATTGTTTTTAAATTGGGATTCGAGCAATAGTGCATAATATTTTATATAAGACTGGTTTCAAATTTTGATTTAAAATTTTCTCAAATGCATATGAACTCTGGAAAATGTGTATTTTCTTAATTTTCTTCGAACATTTTATATAAATATTGCAAAAATGGAGAACCTATTAGGGGTGAGCACGGTTTGGTTCTATTATTGGGTGAAACCCAAATCAAAACAGAAGCTATCGGTTATTCTAGAATACCAACCGATCGGTTTTCAGTTATTCGGCTATTTGATTTTCGGTTATCTCTGGTTTTTTTATTAAGAGTAGACATTACAAAGAAAAAATCAAAACAATAGAGTATATCATATATATTGAATTCAAAATACAAAAATAGGCATTTGTTATGTTGAACCAAACAAATACAAAATTGTTTGAGTAGTAGAGTTTAAGTTTTTAACAAAGTTCTTAATAAACTAAAAGTTTGTCCTGAATCTCCATTCATTATCTTATTCATCTTCAAAGTCTAGACTCAATCTTCATCATCTTCATAATCTTACCGTCACTGGTAGATTCTTTTGGTGTTTTGTTTCCAGTCATAATATCTTAAAAAAAACACGTACAAAACATATGTTCGATTAATCGGTTCGGTTGGGTTTTTTCGGTTTTTTAAAATGGATAACTGAACCTAAACCCAAAAATATGTTTTTCGAAAAACTAAAAAATTAACCACCAATTAATGCTTCGGTTCGGTTTTTTCAGTTAGTTTGGTTTTCTGCTCACCTTTAATACCTATTACATAAATAATGGTGTTTAGTTTTAAATAATTCAATGACTTTTTGTGTAATATAAAGGGTTTTAGCAATAAAAAAATCAATATTTATTTTTCAATATTTTCTTCTATAACTCAGACCAAAATGTTTCAAAACATATATTTTATGACTTGATTTATACTAAATATAATTAATTTAATATGCCTTATACTACAAATTACTTAATTAAAAGCATTCAAATTCAAAATTTAAACACCAAAAAATCTGTTTCAATCCCATCCATTATTTTCGCTTTCCAAAAATCATTTAGGATACTGAATTCTAGATTCATAAAATATTGTTTTCGTTAGGTTTTTATATAATTTCAATATTATATTAACTTATTAATTTTATTTTTATACAAATACAATGAATTGGGGTTATGTTAGTGTTCTCTGTTGATTAGTACATAATTAAGTGTTTATTATGGTTTATATTCAAAATAATAAAGCTATACGCAAATTTTTAAAAAAATTATGGTCATAACATTTATTATTCAAATATGTTATAAAAATTCATTAAGATTCACACCTTAATTATAATGTAACTTGGTAGAAATATTTATTATTTTTCTTCTTATTTGTAACTTGATCGTGTTCCTCATTACATTTCAAGGATATTCTATTTCATATTAATTGTTAAAATAAATAGTTAATCAGGTTAAAAGTTATTTACTATGCTTTCATAAAATTGAAAATCTTTTCTTCTTCTTCTTTCCCCCCTATAAGTCGTTAAAATATATATATCGATTAATTAAGTATTCCAACAAATTTCCATAGTATTAACTAATATGTAATAACACAAGTATTCAAAACTTAAACATTCCTTATCCAATACTTTGAACTATTTTAAATAAGAATCACAGTATTCACTTTATGCAACTTTAAATATTATAATATTCTGTTAACTCAGAATAATCACCGTTATTTGAACAATGACTTTAAGGTTATTATGTCTTTGTCATTTTCCTGTGAATTACATTCATATGAAATGAAATAAATCGTTTTATTATATTTTAATTTTCGGTTATATATGTTGCTTGATTATACAACTTTTAATTGTAAAATATAAAATCAATTAAAAATTTGTCATACACGGAATATTAATGACAACAAATTTATCATGATCAATCAATTTCATATTCTAAAGATTCTAAGGATGATTATATCATCAAAGTTCAAGTAATTTGTTTTTGGGATAATCATGTTTTTCGGATAAACGTGAACTGATGATCTCAAATGACATAATTAATTGTTTTAAAGGTATGATATTTTATGTGTATGAATATATTTTTTTTGTTAGTTCCATGGATATATTTATCATTATTTAGGGTTGGTAATTTGATATGTACTTTAAAGAACCTTATTTATCACACGGGTAACTATATGTGGCTACAATAAGAGTTACAAGCAAACTTATATGTTACCTTATCAAGAGTTACAAGTATATATGGACTAAAGATTTTGATTATTGATAAACAATTACCAACCAATACAACAAATGTATTGTACAAAGAAGGTTTTACTTATTTGTAACATATTTGTGTAACCTTAGTTATGCAATTTTTACAATTTTAATGTAAATAGTAATTGTATTAACAATATATGATCATTTTGTTAACTGGATTTTACTTAATAGCTAAAGTTTATAATTTTCATCAATTACCCGTGTGATACACATGCCTCAAACTAGTAATATAATATAACATGTTAAGAATTATAAAACTGTATAATGTATTTAGTTTTGTAAACAAACGGAACAAATACAAACATTAATCGGACAAATACTTGTATTTATGTTCATTCGGTAACAAAAGGAATATGTTCGTGTTCATCATTTAAAATCTAAATAAACAGCTCACGAAAATAAATGAACATATATGAATATATGTAAACGAACATCAATAAGTTAATATAAACAAACACACTTAATTGAACATGAGCGAATAAATTCATCCAAGCGAGCACGAACGAACGTAAATGAACAAACATAAACGAATATTCAAGAACCTTTGTTTTGGTCAATCGGTATTGTTACACCCCAGACCACTGCCTAGGCGTATGACACATATGTTGGTACCACATTTGTAATTATATCAGAGTTATGTGCAGAACTTATAAATATGTGGATTTAAAATATTATTATTTACAATCAAAGGATGGGATTTATGAAACACCCGTTTTAAAGTATTACTTGTTTTACAAAATATTTACTTGTTCATTACAAACCACCATTTATATTTAAACAAAATATCCGAGCCATCGGATAACATAGCACTTTGAGTTTCCAAGCTCCTATTCTTGATTACCTGCAAAATGTTTAAAAATATGTCAGCAACACATGCTGGTGAATATGCTGACACTAAAATATTTTCTTTTACTTGATTACCCCTCGAGACATAAATTAGGTCCGGCCCATCGTGGCTTAGGAATAATCAAGCTTTAAACAAACATAATTATAAACTCAAGTCTCTACACAAAGCACCCCAGCAAACACCGCAACATTCGACATTACTTAGGTACACATGTTCAGTCTCACTCTGACGTAACTTAGGTCCGGCCCATCGTGGCGGAGGTCATGACCAAGTGTGGCGCGGTGTGCCCACCGACTTTATTACCACATATGTAAGGATCCAAACAAACGTACACGACAGCCTGAGGGCTAGCGCTTACTTTTGTTTATAACGTTTTAGAGACACGTAGTCCCATGTAATTATTTTCATTTAATTCTTTTGACTCGATTAAACAAGTTTGTAAAGTTGGGGCGTATTCACCTTTTTCTTTGGATCGGCTCACAACATTGTCCGAGGGTCTTTCCTTTTCTTGCTATCTCACACATATAGTACGTGTATAACTTTTTGTTAGTCGAATATACAATCCGGCTTAAGACCTTTAGTCTCTTTTTATAATCGTTACCTCGATTATATTTTCTTTACTTTAAAACCTTTAGTTAAAAAGTATTCTTTCTTTCTTTTCTTTTTATAAGTTAAAAGTCTTTCTTTTTAACTTATTTTCTTTTCTTTTCTTTTATAAGAAAAACCTTTAGTTAATCTTATTTTTACTTTTCTTAAAAACCTTACGTATCTTATTCTCCAATAAACGTATACTTTTTCTTTTCTTTATTATTTAAGAATAATCATAATTACTTAAATAATATTCTATAACAATATTTATAATAATCATATTGATATTATATTCATGTTTCTTTCTTTTCTTTTCTTTTATTTATCGATGTATCGAGTATATCATCGACTTAGGGTTTTAAGCCTTTAATATTTTATTATTATTTTATTCGGGCATCATGCCTACCTTTCTTGGCTTAGATTTACCCTAGAAAATCGAGCAGTACTTCGACGTCTTTACCCTTTTATTTATTTTCTTGAACAACACCTTTCCTTGTACGCAAAACGATACACAAACACTTCTTCCCACGTCGGCACGCTTTACAAGGCGAGTCGTCGGAATTTGGTGAATTTGGTGTGCAAGGCCCCGTTACTGGTGCCTCACTTTAACGTTGGATTTACTCATAAACACAGTTCTGAATATCAGAGTTAATTAAAACTTTTCACGGAATATTATAAAACATCAACAATTCGTTACAAATATCCATAACTTGTCTTTAAAAAAAAACGTAACATAAAACATAACATAAATTATATCATTCAAAACATCATGACAATCTTCGGATGACAGCCTCCTCGATCCTGCCATGTGTCTTCCTCAAGCCAACTGCCTCAGTCGATTAGCCTGCGTTCATACTAAAATTCAGCTACGCTGAGTGAGTTCTACTTAATCATACAGCATTCAATACATTCATAACTACGTACTTCAATACGTACTTTATACTTTCGTACTTCGTTCATAATATACATACTTACCTTCATACTTTATTCTATATTCTACTTTACATTATTATATTCTGCCTCGGATATTATTAGGGTCCGGTCCCTTTTTCTGCCTCGGATATTATTAGGGTCCGGTCCCTTTTCTGCCTTGAGTATTATTAGGGCTCAGTCCCTTCCTGCCTCGAGATTTATAAAGGGCTCGGTCCCTTTTCTTCCTCGGATATTATTAGGGTCCGGTCCCTGTCTACCTTGAGTATTATTAGGGCTTAGTCCCTTTCCTCTGTACCTGGCTATCTCTTACATTCATTCATAACATGAATACATATCATTCGTACATTATACATAACATTATACTTTGACAGTACGTGCAATATTCGAATATCGTTCACGTACCGACAAGCAATCATTTATACATAATCATATAAGGCATACACTTACCACTTAAGGTAAGTGTATTAACTAATCACATCGAGTATGCACACAGCCCTGAAAACATAACAAGGAAAGGGGCTAGAAACTTACCTGAAGTCGGTTACGTTCACCGTTAATAGTTATTCATTTCTTCAGTTGGGCACGGCTAACTGTATAATAATTACAGGCATTAATTAACTATCACTACTCATCTCGCGTTTCTAGTCCAATTATAACCCTCAACGAACGGGGGTCCGAGGGCAGCGCCCCTGACAGCGGGGTCTAGGGGCGGCAACCCCTAGCAGGGTCCAAGGGGTAGAGCCCCTGGCTGGGGTCGAGCTGCCAGGTTAGCTTGGAAAAATTTATTTTCATTAACTGTCTTAACACATTTTCCATTAGCATTTCGAATCATTAATTAATTTGCTACTTAAAAGTTCAAGGGCTTTTTTGCAATTAAATCATTCTTTTTCTAAGTTCAGGGACCATTCTGTCATTTATCAAACTTCTGATTCGTTACTTATTTCTTAACGAATTGGCTTATCCTAGCGAACTGGTTCTTGTAGCGAATTGAAACCTTTAACGAACTGGTTATTTAAACGAATTGGACTTATAACGAACTAGACTCTTAACGAATCAGTCCATATAGCGAACCAGTCCCAGTAGCGAGTTGGACCCTATAATTCGTTATCTCCTTTAACGAATGACTATAACGAATTGGGGCTAATTCGTTATCTTTTCCTTAACGAATCTGGAAACGAACTAAAGCTAGTTCGTTAATCTTTCCTTAGCGAATCAGCTGACGAATTGCCTCTAGTTCGTTAATCCTCCGTTAACGAACTAGGGTTAGGTCAGAGAATGTAAGAACATTCTTCTGACATTCCCTTAACCTCGTATATTTTCCGGCGCCGTCGCCGGAAAAACACGGTTTCGCCAGAAAAACGAGTTTTGACTCGTTTTTCACCGTTGTTCGCCCCGTTCGATCCAGATCTGAGCTAGGGTGACCCCTAAGCTCATCTTAGGTTCGGTTTATACCCGATTCCACCCGGATCTCGTGACTTAAATGGTTTAACGGTGTCGGCTCGTCGTTTCGCGAATATATCTAACGGGTTTAAGCTCATACAACAAAATACTATCATACCTTGGGTCGGGATCGGTTTTCTCTTCTATATTTCGGCTAGTGAGAGGATTAGAGAGAGAGAGAGAGAGAGAGAGAGAGAGCTTAAGTGTGTGTTTTTGTGGTGTGTGGAGTATGGGTGAAATGAAATTAAATGGGTAATTTATGACTTATATAATTATGGATCATGGGCTTAAGCCTATGGTCCTTTCCTCTTTCCTTCATAACCCAAGTCCATAACCCAATTTCATTTAACCCAACACTAGTCCGACTCATAATAACTCATACTTTCGTTTATTAACCGAAACCAGAAAACAGGATGTTACATGGTGTTGCACAAATTAAAAGAAATTGGGCACAGAAAGCAAGGTGATCGAAGGCACGCTTTACGAGGCCTTTAGAGAGATGTTAGAGAGAGAGAGAGAGGTGTATGAATTTGGTGTGAGAAATGGAGAGATCCCGAGCTTGCTATTTATAGGCAATTCAGTGGGCCAATCGCGATACGCGATGGCTCTTTGGTTAGCCCGTCACGTATCGTGACGTAGCCATGCACCGTCACCCCTAGCTTTGCCACGTGGCGGACATGGTTGTCACGTGGTGACACATGGCAATACATCGTGCCACCATTTGGCACGTGGTGACACATCTCACGCTTGTCAGACCACGTCATCACGATACACGTTGGCGTTGGCTTTTTGATGATCGCGTATAGCCATGTCACTCTCCTTTTTGGGTTTGTAACCAAGCCCTTCGCGATACGCGATGGGCTTGTCCCTTGTCCCGTCACATATCGTTATGGGACAGAAAGACAGAATTTTCAATTTCAACTCAAAGGTTTAGAATTTGTCATATAGGTCCTTTAACTTTAGAAACTTGATATTTTTGATCCGATATTTTCACAATGTTACATCCTCCCCACTTTGGAATGAATCTAGTCTGCGAGATTCGCTTTTAGAAAAAGTGGGGGTACTTTTTCTTCATTTCGGATTCAAGTTCGCAAGTATATTCGGGGCCTCTTCGTGAGTCCCACTTTACTTTTACTATTTTCAATGTTCGTCTCTTCAAATTCTTTGTTTCGAATTTTCGATTTGAATTGGTCGTTTTACGAATTTTAAGTTTTTATTTATTTCGACATATTTTAGAGGCATAGTCAAATATTAGTCAATTAGACATTTGCGCAGATTAGAGACGTTGAATACATCGTGTATCCCTTGCATTTCTTCAGGTAGTCGCAGACGATATGCAACAATTCCGATTCGCTCGAGTACCTCAAAAGGTCCAACGAATCGAGGACTTAACTTTCCTTTCTTGCCGAAGCGAATGACACATTTCCACGACGAGACTTTCAAAAGATCTTTTTCACCAACATTGAATTCTAAAGGCTTACGACCGACATCGGCGTAACTCTTTTGGGGATCACGTGTCGCCTTAAGTCGTTCTTGGATTTGTAAGACTTTGTCAGTGGTTTCTTGGACTATCTCGGGTCCAGACAATTGATTATCTCCAGTTTCAGACCAGCACACAGGCGTTCTACATTTTCAACCATACAACGCCTCGAACGGTGCGGCTTGAATACTTGTGTAATAGCTATTGTTATACGAGAATTCCATTAGGGGTAGATGGTTGTCCCAACTTCTACCTAAGTCTATCACACAAGCGCAGAGCAGATCTTCCAACATTTGAATTGTCCTTTCGTTTTGCCCATCGGTTTGTGGACGATAGGCGGTGCTAAGGTTTAAGTTTGTGCCTAACGCTGGTTGGAAGCTTTTCCAGATATGAGACGTAAAGCGGCTGTCTCGATCATAAATTATATACAACGGTACTCCATGCAAATCAACGATGTTGTTCACATAGATACGCGCTAATCTATCCATTGATTACGATTCGTTGATAGGTATGAAGTGTGCGGATTTTGTTAATCTATTCACAACAACCCAAATAGCATTATGTTGTCGAGTCGTTTTCGGGAGTTTTTTTTGATAAAGTCCAAGGTTATTAACTCCCACTTCCAAACTGGAAGTTCGGGTTTCTGAAGCAAACATGAGGGCTTTTGATGTTCAACCTTGACTTTCTAACATGTTAAACATTTCGCAACATGCGAAGCAATGTCCTTTTTCATTCCATTCCACCAGTAGTTTGGCATTAGGTTTTGGTACATTTTGTCACTACCAGGGTGCATCATGTACCTGGACTTGTGATCTTCGCTCAAGATATTTTCACGTAAGTCTCTAACGATCGGTACCCAAATCATATTTCCAAGTCTAAGGATACCATCGTCACCCTTTACTAGTGAGTCAATGGTGCCGTTATGATTTTCGTCGGAGATCTTGTTTTCATTGATCGCTTAGAGTTGGTTTGATTTGATTTGTTCGAGAAGATCTACTTGAAGTTCTAATCTTAACGCTCGGACTCTTCTTGGCTTATCGTGTTCTTTACGACTAAGGGTGTCAGCTACAACGTTAGCCTTGCCTTCATGATAAATGATTTCACAGTCGCAGCCGTTCAGAGTTTCCATCCAGCGCCTTTGACGCATGTTAAGTTCTTTTTGATCTAATATGTGTTTCAAACTTTTGTGATCGGTAAACACGACAAACTTGACTGCATAGAGATAGTGCCTCCATATCTTTAAGGCAAAGATTATGGCGCCTAACTCTAGATCGTGAGTTGTGTAGCTCTTTTCGTGCACCTTGAGTTGATGAGAGGCGTAAGCGATCACTTTCTTTCGTTGCATTAGCACGCATCCTAATCCATAGTGGGGACGCATCACTAAAGACAATAAAATCATCGGTACCTTCTGGCAAGGCCAGCATAGATGCTTGGGTGAGTTTTTGTTTAAGTATATCGAACGCCTCTTGTTGTTTGGTTCCTCATTCATACTTAATATTTTTGCGAGTCAAAGAAGTTAGGGGAACGGCTATACGGGAAACGTTTTCGACGAACCTACGATAATAGACGTCCAAACATAAGAAACTTCGGATCTCGGTTGGCGACTTTGGGATCTCCCACTTAGAGATAGCTTCAATCTTAGCGGGGTCCACTTGAATACCATTCACGTTGATGATGTGACCAAGAAATTGCACTTTGTGAAGCCAGACCTTGCATTTAGAGAACTCGGCGTACAACTTCTTGGTTCTAAGTATTTCAAGTAAGGTTCGGAAGTGATTTTCATGATCAACCTTAGATTTAGAATAAATAAGTATGTCTTCGATGAATACGATAACAAATTTATCTAATTAAGGCTTACAGATTTGATTCATCATTTGCATAAACGCGGCTGGCGCATTAGTGAGACCAAACGACATGACCGTGAACTCGTAATTTCCATACCTTGTTTGGAATGCGGTTTTTGGGATATCTTCGGATTGAACTTTGAGTTGGTGGTAGCCAGAACGCAGATCGATTTTAGAGATATAGCTTGCACCTTGGAGTTGGTCAAAAAGATCATCGATTCGAGGGAGTGCATAACGATTCTTGATTGTGACTTTGTTTAGAGCTCGATTGTCGATACACATGCGCATTGACCCATTTTTCTTCTTGACGAATAGAATTGGCGCTCCCCATGGTGATGAACTCGGTCAGATGAAACCCTTCTCAAGAAGTTCGTCAAGTTGTTTCTTCAATTCTTTCATTTCGTTTGGAGCTAGACGATACGGGGCTTTAGCGATCGGAGCAGTACAAGTCATAAGATCGATCCTAAACTCTACTTCACGATCGAGAGGGATTCCAGGAAGTTCATCGGGAAAGACATTAGAATAATTAGAGAAAATAGGCACATCATTTATCTCCTTAGGTTTGGATTCTTCGGTGACGTAGGCCATGAATGCTAAGCATCCTTGATTCAAACATTTGTTAGCCCTATTTATGGAAATTAAACTAACTTGGCCAGCATCTTCAATCCGAATGATTCGTTTATCAGGGGTTCGAAGTTCGACGGTTTTTCTATTGCAAATGATACGAGCATAGTTGTTTGATAACCAAACCATACTAAGTACAATGTCAAAACCAACAAGAGTCACGGGTAGCAATTGAATAGGCAAAACATAACCATCTATTAAGATTTTTCCGTTTTCTAGATCTATGGATATTTTTACGATTTCACCACTAGCGGTCTCGATGCTTAGAGTTTTATATAGTTTAGTTAATGGTTCATTTAATATACTACAAAAGCTATAATCTATAAAACTTAAGTTGGCACCAGAATCAAACAAAACTCTAGCATACGTGTCGTTAACTAGGAACGTACCAGTGATGGTCTCTGGCATATCGGTCGCCTTCTTAGTGTCTAACATGAAGAATCTTGCATTATTCTTATTTGCTTGTCCACTTCCACCCGCACCACCAGTTGCTGGTTTGTTTTTAGGACATTCAAAGCTGAGATGCCCCATCTCCTTGCAGTTAAAGCAAGTCATTGTCTTCTTCCAACAATCGGCAGTGGCGTGGCCAGGTTTGTGACATGAGTCACAAAAGATTATGGTTGAGGACGGAGAAAAATGGCATCACCCCCCTATGGTATTTCTTGCAAGTCTTACATTGTGGGATGTTGGAATTAAATCCAGAATTGCGTTGATCATTACTTTTGCCCTGGAATCGGGCGTTTCCACCGGTCCTCTTCTTGTCTTGAGATGGTACAGCTTTCTTTTCTTCTTCCTTGTTGCGGATCATGCCGCCCATCAGATATCCAGCCAACTCCATTGCAGAGTCAGCGGTTTGTGGGAGGTGTGATCTCACCATGTCACGGATTTCCCGTGGAAGTCCCCATATATTGTATTCACGCAGATTTGTTCCTACGACCCTATGATTAAGGAACTTTGTTTGGATTTGATCAGTTTCATGCATCGGGCATAATTTCGTCATCATCAACTCTTTGAATTCTTCCCATGTTAAGTTGTACAGCACTTGTCGACATTTGCTCATAATCAACGTGTTCCACCATTCTAAAGTTTCACCTTGAACATTTGGGCAGAGTATTGAATTTTCTCTTGCTCAGAACACTTGCTTATTATCACTATCGACTCCATTTCCTCGAGCCATCTAACAGTCGTAATGGTGCCCTTGTCGCCATAAAACTCCTTTGGTCCAAAATACTTAAAATCCTAAAAGGAACAACTATCAATTTTCATTTTCTTAAACTTTTTCTTAACATCACCATCAGCATTGGATTCGTGAACATTCTCTTCAATGTGAAACGGTTTAGGACGGGATTTGATATATTTAAGAGATGTTTCAACAAATTGGGATTTCCTAGATTGAGTTCTAGGTTGAGATTCAGCTCTAACGGCTTCTTTTATCATTTTCTGGATTTGGTTCATGTATTTATCAGGTATTCTCTCCTCTTGTTCTTTTTCTTGTTCTTTCTATTTTTCTTTTCTTTTATCGGCTTCCTTTCGAGAAGCTTCAGCATCATTACTTTGAATTGACATTGCTGAAATTTAATAACATTCTTTTATTAAACTTATATTTCATTTATTCACTTACATATATGTCAAAAGACATATATTTTATTACATTTATTTGCTACATACACACACACACACATATATATATCATTACTCGATATATATATATATATATATATCCTTATCCTTATTCATAGAACGTTTCAAAGTTCTTTATTACACATTATTACAACATAACATATTACAACAAAATCATTATTCGATTCACTTTAGGTTCTCAGTCCTTCAGGTGTTTCTTCACCATCTTGGTCATTTTGTTACACTTTCGAAGAAGCTTATCTCCTATCTTCTTCTTCTTGGCTCCATCAACGGCTACCTTCTTTCTCAAATAATCAGTTTCACGAGCCCTATCAAGATGCTCCTCTTGGGATTGCGGGATTTCATTCGGGTATCCATATCGAGGTGGCAGATCGCGATACCCCGTCATGACAATATCGTAGTGGTTCTTGGGGTATGGTGATGATGTCACATCGGATGGATAGTTGAAGAAAGCTTCAGCCGCTTCATTTTGCTCGTAGATCTCATTTGCTTGTTCTTCAATTGACGGGATCATCGTTGATATTGTGGGAAACATGATGACGATTTGTTCTTGAGTTCTTCAAGGTATTGAACATAGGGAACAACATAGCCATAACTCATATTCTTGTGGAAGAACGGTTGCACACATCCTTGTCCAGACGGGCAGTCACAATCAGACGGTTCCTCCATTGGTGTTGTTACTTCATTAGCATTTTCTTCCTCGGAGTCCTCTTCCTCTTCCGGGTCTTCCTTCTCTTCAGGATCTTCCTCCTCCATTAACTGGGCAGTCTGCTTCACCATGGGGTGCATTCGAAAACTCTCATACGACATCATAACTCACATCTTTGGCTTTCGGGATGGTCCATCATAAGTGTTGGGGTGGGAATCAACTGAGTCGAATGCAGAAGTTCCAGTGTGCCATCTTCGTTGGTCAGAGTGGCATTGCATCCAATCGGATGAATCGGACATAGGTTCCTCCTTGATTTTCTTGATGGAGAGGAATGCATACGATGGATGAGGATTTGGTGGTTGATACGTCGGAACATCAGGCGGATGGTACGTCGGGACCTCAGATGGATGATACGTCGGGATCTCAGACGGGTGGTACATCGGTATGCTTGATGGGTGATAGCTCGAGTGTCTTGGGGGATCATTCCTTTGCATTGGTGGACTATCGGGTAAGTTTATCGGACATTGTTCGGTTCCAGGGAAGTATATTGGTTTGGTTTGGTCAATCGGGTGGTCTTGATTGAAGAAAGACTCGTAGTAGTCCTCACTCATGTTATCCTTCGGTAGGGGTTCAGGAATTCCAGCTCTTCTCGCGTTTCTCATGAATCCATCCATTATCTTCTTGAACGACATCTATAGGTTGGGTGGTATAGATTGGGGAGGGAAAGAAAAGGTTTACCAACCTATCTTATCCCTATTTTAAATTTTAAACAAGTAATAAAACATTTTTCTTATACTTGGATCGAAGCTTAGGTATTATCTTTTAATACCTAATTCGCTAAGATCGATGACTCTGATACAAACACTTGTCATGTAACAACTCGGTTTTTTTTTCATATATTATACCTGACCCGCTTTTATGTTCGGGCTATTTTATCAAACAAAGTATCGCGTTTATTGTGTAAACTAATTAATATAGTATTTTTTTACTTATGTAAATTATATTTATATATAACTTTCAAAATATGGCAAAACTTACCCTAAGTATCGCATTTATTGTGTAAACTAATTAACTAACTATAATAATTATTAAATATCAAATAAACATTATACTATTCAAACTGACATCATTAAGTTGTCATTTTCCGTCAAATAATCTCGCATACTAATTTTTATATGTGTGTGTGTATATATATTATATATATTTATATATATTATAAGAATATAATAACACTGGATTATCACTATTTTATTTAAACCCGACACTTTAATCTATTTTCCTCATCTTTGAACTATTTTATAAATTCGCTCATATTAATTGTGTACATAAAAATATATATATGTTTCATTCTTTAAAAATTGAGAAAATCGTATTTTAAACGTATTAAATATATTTATAAAAGTATATTTTCGTTAAATAGTCCAAGATATATATTGTATAATAAATATATATTTAAAGGTTTGTCTTAAATTAATTATTTTATTACAAGTTATGTTTATATATGTACATGTTTATAATTGCATTATATTTAATTAAATATTATCTAAATAATCATATAATTATTTCAACTCATATTTATTTATTTAAACTAGTAATAATGATTTAACCATACAATAACATTAGAGATTAATCAATAAATATCTTAATCCCAATCATAACACAAATCACATCGAAATCTTAATTAATTAAAGTATGTTATATTATTTATAATTAATTCATATAATTTGACTATGAATCATTGACGGTATATCCCGAAGGGTTTACTTTTCTCACATCGTCATTCGTATTTCGTTCCTCTAATCAGGTGAGTAATCACTCCCCTACTTTACTTGTTTTCAAATGTTTTGAGGACACTTGCGTACCATTTATCAAATTATTTATCTTATTATTTCTCAAACGCAAACTGTGATCTTTGTGTTGTGTATCAATATAGTATGATCATACGACCTTCGTAGTGGCCGGAGCCCGATCGCATTGGCAATGGTTTCACAGACACTCATTACTTGCTTAATGATTTCATTGTTCATACTCACAGATAACAGTTTTGCCTATTTTTATTCATACATTTATATCATTATATATTATCATTTTTGTTTGTGTCAAAACTGGTGGTCTACTCACTCAACATGTGTTGTTGACAAATATATATTTTGTACGCATTTGCAAGTTATAGATTTGGATTGCTTTTCGAACTACAGCTCACGTAGAGATGACTTTAGGATAATAAATATATACAAGAATAGTTGGTTTTGTATTTGTAATTTTCTTTATTTTTGTTGTATTTAATTGTGGGTTGATAATAAATAAATTAACTAGATGTTGTCGCTTTATAATTTCATGATAGTATCTTGAGGTATGTGGCAATCAGTTCTCGCCCTGGCATTTCCGCTTTAGGTTGGGGTGTGACATGTCACACCCCAGACCACGGCCTAGGCGTTTGACACATATGTTGGACCACATTTGTAATTATATCAGAGTTATATGCGGAAGCTATAAATATGTGGATTTAAAATATTATTATTTACAATCAAAAGACGAGATTTATAAAACACCCGTTTTAAAGTATTACTTGTTTTACAAAATATTTATTTGTTCATTACAAACCACCATTTATATTTTTAATGTTTAAACAAAAGATCCGAGCCATCGGATAACATAGCACTTCGAGCTTCCAAGCTCCTATTTTTGATTACTTATAAAATGTTTAAAAATACGTCAGAAACACATGCTGGTGAATATGCTCACGCTAAAATATTTTCTTTTACTTGATTACCCTACGAGACATAACTTAGGTCCGGCCCATCGTGGCTTATGAATAATCAAGCTTTAAAGCAAACACAATTATAAACTCAAGTCTCTACACAAAGCATCCCAACAAACACCGCAGCATTTGACATTACCTAGGTACCATACGTATACACATGTTCAGTCTCACTCGGACGTAACTTAGGTCCGACCCATCGTGGCGGAGGTCATGACCAAGTGTGGCGCGGTGTGCCCACCGACTTTATTACCACATATGTAAGGATCCAAACAAATGTACACGATAGCCTGAGGGCTAGCGCTTACTTTTGTTTATAGTGTTTTAGACACACGTAGGCCCATGTAATTATTTTCATTTATTTCTTTTGACTCGATTAAAAAAGTTTGTAAAGTTGGGGCGTATTCACCTTTTTCTTTGGATCGGCTTCACTACACTGTCCGAGGGTCTTTCCCTTTTCTTGCTATCTCACACATATATTGCGAGTATAACTTTTTGTTAGTCGGATATACAATGAGGCTTAAGACCTTTAGTCTCTTTTTTATAATCGTTACCTCGATTATATTTTCATTACTTTAAAAGCTTTAGTTAAAAAATATTCTTTCTTTCTTTTCTTTTTATAAGTTAAAAGTCTTTCTTTTTAACTTATTTTCTTTTCTTTTCTTTTATAAGATAACCTTTAGTTATTCTTATTTTACTTTTCTTAAAAACCATACGTTTCTTATTCTCTAAGAAACGTATACTTTTCTTTTCTTTATTATTTAAGAATAATCATAATTACTTAAATAATATTCTATAACAAAGATTTATAATAATCATATTGATATTATATTCATATTCCTTTCTTTTCTTTTATTTTTTATGTTTTCTTTTATTTATCGATGTATCAGGTATATCCTCGACTTAGGGTTTTAAGCCTTTAATATTTTATTATTATTTTATTCGGGCATCATGCCTACCTTTCTTGGCTTAGATTTACTCTAGACAATCGAGTGGCACTTCAACTTCTTTACCCTTTTCTTTATCTTCTTGATCAACACCTTTCCTTGTACGCAAAACGATACAAAAACACTTCTTCCCAAGTCGAAACGCTTTACGAGGCGAGTCGTCTCTTGGCAACACCTTCTTTAAGACAATTTTGTTGGAACGTCGGGATGTTGTTTTATTTGTGGCACAAATTACGAGAAATTGGGCACGGAAATCTAGGTGATCGAAGGCACGCTTTACGAGGCATTTAGAGAGATGTTAGAGAGATAGAGTTGTATGAATTTTGTGTGAGAAATGGAGAGATCCCGAGCTTGCTATTTATACGCAATTCAGTGGGCCCATCGCGATATGTGATGGCCCTTTGGTTAGCCCATTGCGTATATCGACGTATCCATGCATCGTCACCCCTAGCTTTGCCACGTGGTGGACGCGGTGCCACGTGGCAATACATCGTGCCACCATTTGACACGTGGTGACACGAGTCACACTTGTCAAACCACGTCATCGCGATACGCAATGACGTTGGCTTTTGATGATCGCGTATCGCCATGTCACCCTCTTCTTGGGTTTGTAACCAAGCCCTTCGCGATACGCAATGGGCTTGTCCCTTGTCCCGTCACGTATCGCTATGGGACAGAAAGACAGAATTTTCAATTTCAACCCTAAGGTTTAGAATTTGTCATATTTGGTTCTTTAACTTTAGAAACTTGATATTTTTGATCCGATATTTTCACAATGTTACAGATATTGTCATTATCCGATTAAACCATCTAAGGTTAATGGTGACCTGGTCTACTGAAAACTTCGTATTTTATTTGTTTTTATTTTATTAACATTATAAATACACATAAAGAAACTAAAAATAGTTTGATGTTTTGTTTTTAAATCAGTTATGTATTTTTCAAATTTTAAACTTATTTTGAGAAAATTAGCATTTGCCTCCCTAGGTATCGTCGTGAGATGGATTGACCACTGAAAAATAAGTTGCGCATGTTGTGCCATTGTATTTCTCGGGTGGGTTTTTTTTGCTCCTTCCGTTAATCAAACTACCGTTGATTGTTAATGGTGAAGGGTAAAGTTGTCAGTGTACATAATAATAATAATAATAACAGAAAATTATCATCAACAGCTCATATGAACAAGTGCAGCTCATCATCATCATCAGTAGCTCATCTTCATCATCATCAACCTTAAACATACTTGATGTTCTTCATCATGATCAACCTCAAATCCTCAAACCCACCACCAAGTAATCCCTCTTAATCTCATCATCTTCATCATCAGTTTCATAACAAGTAATCGAATCTCTCAAAACCTCAAACCCTAGATTTCATCACTAAAACCCTCAAATCTCTCAAATCCCACCACCAATCGCTTCAATAATTCAACCACCGCACCCATAAATCATTGCAATCAAAACCCCTATCCTCCGGCACCACGTCGCCACCACGGAAGCCGCTGCCTCCATGGATTCCGGCCATCTCATTTTTCCGGTCATCTCGTTTTTCTGGTCATCAGTGTCACGGCAGCCACTGCCGTCACGGCAGCCATCGCCACGGCACACACGTTCGTGGCATCATCGATCTTCTGCAACGCCACCGCCACGGCACCCACGACAGCCACCGCCACAGACTTGGTTGTATGGGGAATGAGTATGGATGGTGAGAAACTGATAAGTGTATGTTAGAACTTAGTACACATGGCCAGAAGAAACAATGGAGAAAAATTGAAGAATTGACATATATATTGTATGATTGTATAAACAGATTTGCAGCTTGTATGTGTCATGTGTCTTTTGGTGCTTTTATAATAGAGCAAGTGGAACTATGGAAGGGTATGCTATGTATTGCAATAATTATTTATAAGTTGTGTTAATTAATTTTCTGGAATTAAAACTTAGGAACCCTAATTATAATTGGGGAAGATGGAGTGATAAAAGTGATAATATATAGTTTATGTTGTATAGCTATACGAAATACTAACTTAGTTCAACTGGTAGTTTTGGTGGGATGTTAAACCGGAGGTCTCGGGTTCGAATCCCGGCATTTACATGGTTTTGGAAGATTATTTTTAAAATGAATTAAAGGATTAGGGGTAAAACGTAATTTCAACATTTTTTAACAGGTCAATGCTTGGTTAACTGACGGAAGGAGCCAAAAAAACCAGCCCGAGAAATACAATGGCACAACATGCGTAAATTCTTTTTCAATGGTCAATCCATCTCGCGACTATATTACCCAGGGAGGCAAATGCTAATTTTCTAATTTATTTATTACAACACTGTATGTTCTAAACCTATAACTAATAGATAGTCAAAATTTCACGTCTAACAAGAAACCTTTTTCTTAACGGTGAATTTTTTAACTTTTATTGTTTAGGTTTTAAACCCAAAATCTCTCGAACTCTTTTAACCTAAAGTGTTTAAAGGTTTTGCCTTTTTAATTGACTATTTGACCATCAACACTTTGCCAATGAACCACCAAGAAACTAATAATCAGTAGACTCGAGAAGTTTAAACACTTATTTTTAACCTAATAATGATTGTAGGATACTAGGATTATATTTTACCAAGTAATGTGGAATTAGATGATTGTTCAAGTACCATGTAGACAGTTAACTTGATTAATACCTTTTTTTAACGGTAGAGGATCTTATATGTAAACTTACCATGTTTGGGACTATGTCCAAGTTTGACTTCTCGACTGCCGTGAGACTGTATCTCCTGATGCGCGGGAAACGGGTTGAATCCGCAAACCCTCGCTCGTGTCGGGCGCAAACCAGGGATAAAATTAAACTCTGATTCGTCCATTCATCAAGACATCCATCGAACTGGTTTGAGCAAGTATCGAACGTCTCCTTATAAAGGACACACGTAAATGATATTATTAATTTTGTAGTTATAGTATATTAATGGACAAGAAAACAAGAATCATAATTTAATGGAAACTTTACAAAAGTAATTACATTCATTGCACAACGCAAAAAATACAAAATTTCTTTGTAAAAATAGGGACAGAAACAAGAACTTTAGTCTTGCAATTATTTTGTTGTACATGTATATTGCATGATTTAGTCTTTTATTTGGTTGTAGAATTCGACGATTTTATAGATCATAGATTGATAATCAGTTACATGCTATATTTTTATTTTTTTTGACATGATTCAATGAATAATTGGAATAGTGACAAGTCATCCAAAGAGGTATAGCGGTGTTAAAGTTTTGTATAAAACTTTGTTTTTTTAAATACCCTCACATTCTATGATTGTAGAAAAGAATGTAATATAGGAGTAAAGTTAGAGAGAGTGTAACTTGAACTCTAACATGTAACTAGGGTGTTTGATTTGATGAATAATGTTCCAAGTAATTTTCATCCATCAGGAAAAAAAAATGAATTCAAATTATATTACTTGTCAATATGATGTTTCTTGAATAACCTTGTTAAATTGAATGAAATATAAGTAATTTTTTTATATGGTTACCTATTTAATCTTTTATAACATTTTCTACAACTTTTTTAAAAATCTTGTTTGTTTAATAAATATTCTACAATTCACAAATCATCAATCTTTCATTCTTTGTAACATTCTTAGTTTGAAAGTTTTTATATAAATCTTTTTAATATGTGTTTTTTTTTTCTTTTTTTTGTTTATTTTATTTGTTGTGCTTTAGTTTGTAGAAAAACGGTATAATCTTACAATATGTTTGGTGAAAGTGTATTCCAAAGTTATTATCTGTTAAATAAAAGTATAGGAGCAATTGTAGGGATTTGTAGCTGGGCTAGTGGGCTTATTGATTAGCTTATGGAGTGAAGGAATTGTTGAGAAGCTTGTAACATTCTTGCAGGCCAGTTGTTTGGGCCTTCCCGGCCTGTTGGCAGCTCAAGTATTTATTCGGTCCAATCTTTGAGGGAACTCATGGATCACAAAACTTAATTTGGTGTTCAAAATTTTGAACAATTGAGATGGTATTATAAAGGTGTAAAAGGAAAATCGGAACCGAACCCGGCTTGTAACCTGGAACCCGAAACCGGCTAATAAGGTGTTATATCTAATATTTTCTAACAATCTAAATGACTAAAAATATAGACATGTTCTATTAAGTTTATAACTTTATATACATTTTAATATAAAGCAGATACACAAATAATATTACTTGTCTGTCATAGCATTTATATAATCATTTAATATAACACACACTGGGTAAATAGAGAAATGATTATAAATATTTGTTTTTATTAAAACATATACACAAATAAATGAGATCATATGCTTTTATTTATCTAAGTGAATGGGATGTGGGGGAGAGAAGTTGATAAGATAAGGGTGGTGCAACCCAACCGTGACTGATAATGGAATGCTATGCGTTCTGTATTTTATCACTAAAATATATTAAAGAAAGAAAAAAAGAAGAGTAAAAAAGTAAAGAAGCCACCCAAAACCAACTGACAATATCTCTCTATTCTGGATTCTTTTTATCCGGTGGAACCTCTTGCAAGAAGAGAACATGTCCCTTTAATATTTAAATCAACAATAAAAACAATACAATTCAATGGAAATTAAGAGTATGAGTATAGTGTAGAACCACCGTTTGCAAAATAAAAAGTAAAAACAAATTTAAAAATATAAAATTACATGAAACGAACCAAGCAAACAGGAATATAGAGTTAAATGAAAGCAAAATAAAACGGGCTTGGGGATCTATGTTAAATAGAGGTATCATAAAATAGATTTCGAACCACTGAGGGTACAACAGCCGAAGCTACTGTCGGGATTAAACCGACACCTGAAATAAACCATAAGCGAGAGTATATGATCGACATGGCCGGCCTAGGGGTGTGGCGGGGTAGTCGACGGCCACATGCCCGACACCTCGTTAGGCCCGGAAAACAAATTTTAGAGTTTTTTTTTTATGTATTTTTATACAAAATAATCAATGTTTCAACATAATTTCATAAACATTAGCTTGGTCTAGTGCCAAGGAGGTATGACATCTAACCAAGAGGTTGTGGGTTTAAGTCTTAGTTTAGACATTTTTATTTTATTTTTATACACAAGTTTTTTACACAACTCAAATCATAACTAAGTAGTAAGTAAGTCCACTTAAAATTAAATTGTTTAAACAAAAAAAAATGTTTCTTTTACACAAGTTTTTTACACAACTCAAATCATAACTAAGTAGTAAGTAAGTCCACTAAAAAAAATTTCGTCTTTTCGGAGCCGGCCCTGATGATTGTGAAGGTTGGAACAATTTCTGGTTAAGAACTTGGATTTGGCTTTGTGCGAGCGACTGATTTTGAGAAGGTTGGAACGATTTCTAGTTAAGAACTTGGAGGTGGCTTTGTGTGAGTGACTAATTTTGTGATTTTTTTTTGGAGTTCTCACTCAGCGAAGTACAATGTATGTCATCAAAGCGTCACGTTGCGCTCATCGTTCATCGCCCCGTGCACGTCAGGTGCTCTGCACCCTTGCTAATGCCACTAAATATGTCTTGTCCCACAAGAAGATAGTCTTGTGAGTCATCCCCCTTATAAGGAGCTCATAAGTTTATCATTATATCTATGTGGGACAAAACCGATTTCCTATTTCATTAATGCGGGACACCCATTTTCCATATCAAGTTTTTTAATTACACATTTTAGAGTATCGATATCTGATGACCGTCGTTTGAGTCAATCAAAAACCTAATTAAACTACCTAGATATGATAAGTAAGGTATCGTATCCACCAGGAGTATGTGGTCAATGTGATTCATGTACAGATTAAATATTATGAAGTAACTGGTTTTTAATGCTGATCACACAAGCGAATAAAGTGAATTTATGGAACTACGCAAGTAAGCAAATAAACGAGTTTCAAGCAATTAACAAAGCAAATCACACCCGGGAATTCAAGTAAGCAACCTACAGTAATCTCATGCAACCTAACAGATTAATTATTACTGGTTAACTACAAACTGATCAATCAGACAAAACCTTAGACATCAATAATTTCTTTACACACGACACTGGTTATCAAATGGTCTTTGCCATTGTGACTTAGTTAAGGGCAATTATATGTTTTAGCATATGCAATCTAATCAAATAATCATATGATCAATTATCTAGCAACTGGTAACAAATCGGTCAGACCAATGTAAACCTAAACCGATTGAACACACAGAAATACTAAACATCAATAATCATATATCAACCATTAATAATTATAAAAGAATGTCCTTAATCACATGAGAAAAACTGTAAAAGTTACAAACTATACATCCCGGGTATGATTCGGAGAAGACTAGCCGAGCATCGTAATCGATAGATCTTCAATTATGATGAGGAAGACCATTAGGATTGATCAAGAGATGATTGGTAGCCCTGGAATTCACCCAAAATCGCCTAATAGTTGGTGCTGGTCGTCCATATTGATTAGGGTTCGCCAAATAGAAGATATAGGTCAAAATCCGTTTTTCCCGTTTTTTATGTCCATTGCGATACGCGATGGTCATATGACCATCCTATCGCGTATCGCGATCTAAGAAAACCTCATTTTCAGATTCCTATCGTCGAGAAACCCAAAATTCATATATTATGGCTTCCGTAACTCATTTTCTAGCTCCGGATATGCTCGTTTTACTTCAAGATCGCATTTTGTCAACCCATCTTGTTCAGTTTTAGCATCGGCTTATGATTTCTCATCCATACTCTTCCTGAATCCTTGTAACACTTCCCAAGACATCAAATCATGCTTTGGTCTTCTCGAGATATCATTCCATGCTAGTACAAGTCTCCAATTTAGCATCTTTGATGATCAATGACCTGAAATACAAAAGCACGTATGAACTACCAAAGTTCTAACAATATATTCAATAAAACTATATAATTAATACACTAATATATATACAAAATACCCGACCATCAATATCATATTCATCTAGACTAATAAATATTGTTAGTCAAAAATTAGTTTATTAGTAACTTTTAAACCCATTAATAATTAGTTTATTAGTAACACGAACTAATAAATATTGTTAGTCCAGAATTTCCAAACACATAGAATATTGAGTCTTCATTGTGTTTCTATATTTCTTTTTCTTTTTTCTTTTTTTTAACCTCTTTTGCCATAAGGAAATCCTCTCTTATCCTATTGGCATCATGCATAACCATGCCAGCCAAACAGCGTATAACAACTGTAACGAAAGAGGTAGGGTCTCAAGCCCACCTATACGCCAAGACACGCCATTAGACTGCTAAAATCCTATTAAGCATCAAACATTCTCTGACTCATCGGGATGTGTGTCGCTGAAGATCTTACTATGTATGACGTAAAAGGGAAGTATCTTATTGAAAAGGGCGTTCAACCAATAAGTAATTGACAACACATAGTCAATATTACTATATAGTACAAACATCACCATTAATTAATCACTTTATTCATCAACCTTCTAGACGCACGAGTGAATTCCCTAATTGGTGGAATTCATGATATGGCAGGTGACCCGTACTTCTATTTCTATTGTAAGAATTCACAATAGCTCATAAATATTTGCTCGTGTTACGCCTTTTGAATTATTTTCATTACTTAAGGGCCATCGAATTATTTCTACTATAAAATATCCAGCATGATTTAACAAGATACCTAGGCCTATTTGGATTTCTTTAAACCCTACAAGAATGGTCCTCTTGGATAGTGCAAAGGATCAGGAAAGGAAGAAAAAAGAAACAAAAACTCAAAAAGTGTTACCGACACGTAGGTGGCCCGGAACATATGGAAGATGTCAACATATACAACATTCGAGATAGAAGGTAGTTAAAAATTTGAAAAAAAAAGGGGAAAAAAGCGATATCAGTTTTACTTGTTATAATAGTTATAAGTCCACCCATAGTTATAAAGACTTTCAATAAGTTTTTTTTAATTGTTTGACATGCATAGTATAAGCTAAACATTGAGTCATACGTAATGTTTAGATTAAGTGATATGGCAATATAATTAAGATAAATAATGGATTATCATACGATAAGTACGAGACAATATACGCCGTGGATTTCAAAAAAGAGACAACGGCAAAATTGAAACTTCATTCGATTTCGTTTCGTTCTAATTAACCGTTTCCTCCACCATTAGCTAAATACGCTGAAGCGTCTTCTGATCAATTCCGGTTCAGTTCGATTTAGTAATCGATTCATCAATTCAGTGAAATTCAAATCACCAATTAATTTGCAAAATCGAAAATTACAATTTTGAAATTGGCAAAGACGATGCGGACACTATCTGCAGTTCATCTCAATTCGCGATTTCCTTTTCTTTATCAAATTATTAAATTATCAGTTTACAGTCACGCTCTATGAAGTGATTCGATTCATCATTACACTCTGTTTTTCATTAGTTTTAAGCATATAAAATTAGTTTTTTTTTTAATTCTTTGCAAACAGAGTGTGAACAAAACCAAACAGAGCTGCTATTTTTATACTCAATCTGCGATGCTTTTTTAATTGATCGTAATACGTAAATTAACTTTGTGAGTATACTACGCTCAGATCGACCGTGATACCTTTTAATTAAGCGTAACAAGTAAAGTAACTTAATGAGTGTAATACGCATAGTTCGTGAGCGTAATGATCAGAGTAATGATCAGAGTAAATGTGAGTGTTCAGTTCGTGATGCTTTTATAAATTAAGCGTAGCACGTAAAGTAACTTCATTGCAATGGGCATTTGAGTTTTTATATTTACAAATTGAGCAAGTGAGTTGTTCATATCATTCAAGTAATATCTTGTAATTCAGTTGAGATTCAATTTGAATTTCCAACTTTAATTCATTTACATCAGGCGCCCACTCTAGCATTCAGAGACGGTGTTGGCACTAGTGCAAACTCCTGAGAATTCAAAATTGAATATAATGGGATTTGATATGTTGATTATGCTAGACGAATCTGTTGGTTGTAATCGATGAATTAGATAGAGAAATAAGATTTATGTTATTATACAAAACTAGCACTGCGTTATTAGTTTTAAATTTTTCATCCAACGCTTACAAATTATGTTTTGTGCGATAAAACATTTTTGTACAACAACTTGCCTCTTATTATTATAAGAGAAAATTACTGTTTGCGTCCCTGTAGTTTTGGGGCGGAGGCACAATGAGTCCCCAAAAGAAATTTTGAACTGGTTGAGTCTTTGTGGTTTCAAAAATAAACTATTTGAGTCCATGTTGTTATTTAATTATGTTAGCTTCAAAGGTAGATTTGACATTTCACTTCTATATATATATACATTGTCCATCTGAGTTCTTGAATTTTCATAATTGGTCACCTTAAGTCCCTTTCACCTTTTAACAAAAATAAACTTGACCAATTTTTTTTTAACAAAAATTAACAAACCGAACCACCTTTTCAACAAAAGTTAACGAACTGATTTACTTTTTAATAAAATAAACGGACCAAACTAATTTTTTAAGCAAATAAACGAACCGAATCACTTTTTTAACAAGTAGTTCATTTCGGTAACAAAAATAAACGAATCAAACTTCTTTTTTAACAAAAACAAGCGACCCGGACTTGTTTTTTAACAAAAATAAATGGATCAAACTATCTTTCTAACAAAAATAAACAAACCAAACTTATCTTTTAACCAAACATTTTTTTAACAAAAATAAACAAACCAAACTTATCTTTTAACAAAAATATCGTCGTAGCTTGTGCTAAGGTGGAGTGCGATTTGATTGCTTATTTTAGAAGTAGTTACGTTCGTTTAGTTAAGTAAAAGAATAGCTCGTTTATTTTCGTTAAAAAGGTAGTTTGAAAGTTTATTTTTGTAATTTTTGTTAAAAAAAAGTAGTCTGGTTCGTTTATTTTTATTAAAAAGTAGTTCGATTAGTTTATTTTTTTTAAAAATAGTCGGTTCGTATCTTTGTTAAAAAAGTCTGGTTCGTCTATTTTGTTAAAAAAATTAGTTCAGTCCGTTTATTTCGTTAAAAAAAAGTTCCGTTTTATTATTTTTGTTAAAAATAAGCTCGGTTCATTTATTTTTGGTTGTTTATGGTTTGGTTAGTTGATTATGGCTTGATTGGTTATAGTTTGGAAGCTAATTATGTAATTTGGAGGCAATTTTTAAAGAGGGACTAAAACTGAGCAATCACTTAACCACATGGACTCATATGGATCATAGAAAAGGGTAAACTGGTAATTCCACATTTGGCAGGGACTCAAATGGTTTATTTTTGAAACTACAAGGACTCAACCAGTTCAAAATTTCTTTTAGGGACTCATTGTGCCTCCGTCCTGAAACCACAGGGACACAAACAGTAGTTTTCTCTTATTATAATGTATATTAATCGGTTCAATTTGTTGGTTGTGTCAACAATTTTTTTTTTCCATTAATTTCAGTTTTAACATTTATACTTCAAATAATAATAGACGGGTGTCCGCGCGATGCAACGGGTCTTTAAACGCGGACTCTATTAATCACGTAACAATTATGAGTGTTCATGGTTCGGTTTAAAACCTTGTAACCGTTTAAGCTGGTCATCGGTTTGGTTTCACGGATGGGTTTTTTACTTTCAGTTGTTTTTTTTACTTCCTTTATCCTTTATGTTGGGTCCATATTTAGTGGTTTGTACTTAATTCTATGTTTATTGGGCTGGGCTACGGGTTAGCTTTGTAAACCGAGAATTTAGAGTTCTCGTTGGGCTTGTAATTAATATGAGCTTAGTTGTTTGGTTTCCCTATATATAGTTCATGTAATGTATAGGGTAAGGGTTGTTCACATTAGCAGAGAGTGAGCAGAACTAGAGAGTTGTTCATTCCTAGTTATTGTGATCAAGTATTGTAAGTGCTTAAGCACCCGACGTATTCTTAATATACGTGTGTTTTGAATCAATCCTGTGTTAATTACTTGTGCTTATTCGTGTTCTTGAATCACCGAGTGTTGGTATTCCGCACCAATACTCGTTCTATTGATATCATAATTGTAGTGATCCAGATTCGGGACTTACAATTGGTATCAGAGCCTTAGACCTATTTAGGCTCGTTATTGTGATATCAACAGATTCAAGATACTAAGGTTTGGTGGTGTTGGTGATTTTTCCGGCGAGTAGTTCATCGGAGAAGAAGAAAGGAACTGTTTTGGTCAAAGATTATATTATATTCGGAAATTATTTGAATTACAATGATTTAGGGAATCAGTTATTACCAAACTCAACTGGTCAAACCTTGTTTTCGGGCAATTCTGCTTGTTTTTTCGGTGGAAATTGGGAGATTTCGGCCAAAAATCTTAGTTTGCTGTATAAGTAATCATCGTTCTCGGCCAAAAACAAGTGTTCTCGGTCAAAATCTCGAGTTCTCGGTCAAAATCTCGAGTTCTCGGTTAAAATCTCGAGCTTTCGATCAAAGCTTTGAGTTTTCGGCCAACAGGTTCTCGGTCAACAGAGTTTTCGGCCAGCAGAGTTCTCGGTCTACCTTAGTTTTCGGTCAAGGAGTAAAAAAAAATAAAAATTCTTGAACGAAATTTTTCCAGAATACTCCTTATAAGCGAGATTTCATTCTTGATTTTTTTATTTTTTTAATAAATAATAATAATAGCATAATAATACAGTATATTTTTGGTAATCAAGACACTAACGGGCTCGTGTATGACTGGGTAATTACTTTTCTGCCTATTATTCGGAGAGATGTATATGGAGACATGCACATTTCTTCAAAATGACTCTCCACAGTAAATTTAGCAAATTTAGTTTATATCACTTCAACTTTTACGCATCATGGAAAGCTACCATACAAATCAATGACTGTTCTAGAGCCTTTTAAGCTTAATAACTTCACCCGTTAGGCACACAGAAACAATTTATCTCTCACTTTCCAAAGGTTGGATCAATTTTCAATTGAAAATGTTTTGAAGCTTCTGAAAAGCTGTTAACTGAATAAATATATCACTTCCCAGAAAGTTATAGAAGACACACATGTTAAGAACTCAGTCACCCCGGTCACTCTTCAGTTTTCAGGTAAATGGCTATCCCGTATGACCACAAGTGGTTAACAGGACCAAACACATATGAGAATACGTGTCCCTCCAACTTGGAATTACCGACATAATTTTAAGTGAAATAATTCAAAACAAAAAAAAACACATCACAATCGCCCCAGATGCTTTCAGTCTTTAGATAAATGGCTATCTTGTGAATATACGAGTAGATCACCGGACCAAACATATACAAGTATATGTTCTTCAAACTTGAGCAGCCGACATAATTTTAAGCAAGAGTGAAGTTTGAAAGACATAGATAAATTTTTTTTATTAAACGCACACCCACTCTTTTTGAATTTTTTTAATTTTCTCCCCCTAAATTTGTGCAAAAACATTTATGTACAAATTTAACCTCAAAAAGACTAATTTCTCATGTATTTAATAAAAACTTTTATCATCGAAACGTAGTATTTAATAAAAAAAATAAAGTGTGATAGTCAGCCAACTGATGTACTATCATTTCTCATGTACGTTCAAGTCATTTTCGCAATTTTGAAATAAAACAAAATAAAAAACTATACTTGAAAAACTAAACGTGAACATATTTTTGTATTTTTATAAAAATTTAATATTTTAAAATCTTTTTGATTGATCAATCTTTCATACCAAAGTGATACGGTTACCTTTTATCTTCAAGACATCATTTTTCATTTGTGAGAATCTCCCCCTAAGAATAAGCTTGTTTTGAGATTCTGCATCCTTGCGAATTGAATGTTTGGAACAAATCTTTTAATATGCAATGTATTCCCTGATTTTTTCCTACACACTTAGAGAGCAGATTAAAAACGTTCTGTCACCATAAAATTCCCGTCCAGGCAACAAATAATCCATTTCATGGTTTAAAGATTTAAAAACAATGGATATTTGCCATGTCATGTGCCTGAAACAACCCATTTAATAAACAATGAATTTGTGGTTGTTCCTACACGCATAGCGGGATCAGTTGGACATAGGAACCCAAGTCATAAATGTCTTAGGGTTCCCTTAAGCATCAACATATGTGACCTCTTGCCAACTCATATCTTTCCCATCTTTAACAGAATCATTTGTCATGAGTTTTAAGTTTCCAAGTCTGTCTTGGTTTAGTGAAATTAAAAGGAAAATACTTTGGAGTGGAGCAATTCGAATTCGAATTCTTAGAACTCTTAACACTCTTTGACATCTGAAAATTTATTCTTCTTTTAACATTTTCTAAATCATCTGAGTGCAAACCTGTCATATTAACTTTGAATCCTTGAGTATCTGTGACCCGTTGTACAGATACTCGTGGTTTTCTAAAATAAGCATTTTGTTTAACCACTGGATTCGGTTGAAACCTACTACCTTTAATCTAAGGGGCTTGTCTATTAACAGCATGGTAGTGACACTCCTTTGCCAAATGCCCGCCGATCCCGCAGACGAAACACGCCTTCATCCTTCTTTTAATGTCAACGGAAACACTTGCCTCATGTTGGAATTCCTTCTTAGGAAAGGTTTTTCCATTCTTTTTGCCCCTTGGCACAGCCTTCTGATTTTGCTTGTAGTATGGAACATATAGACGATGGACACAATTTCTGGCTATATGTCCTGGCGTGCCACAGTGGTAACATGTTTGCCTCTTGATATAAGTAGCACCCGATAATTTATCAACACATAGAGATCCGTAGGATCTATGAGGAGACTGTACTTGTTGTGCTGATTTGTTACGTGCCTTCCCTTTGTTGCCATAACTCTGTGTATTACTATTAGTACAATTTTGAGTTGTGGTGTCATCTGAGTTTGATGGCACGTTAGAATGAGATTCATTTTCATTAGCCTGAACCCCTTTACTATCAGAAGCAACATCATTTACTATATCTGCACATGAAGTAGAAGCATCAAAATTGTTCACACATTCCAAAACAGGCTTAATTTCCTCTAGGGATCCTGATCCAACAGTTTCAGATTGAACTTGTTTACCATACTTCATGTCTTTTATCTTTTCCTCCTGTTCTTTGGTGACAGGGGTAGGGACATAATTGTGGTGGTAAGGTGGGGGAACTTGACTGTATCCAATTCCCTCACCTTCATTTTCCTTCCACCACAATTGGTTTTCAATCATTGAGTTAACTATTTACTGGAACCATCGAATTTTTTAAAATCAAGTTCAGCCTTTTCAAACTTACTAGTTAGATTCAAGATTTCTAATTTAGAGGCTTCCAGTTTAGCAGTTAACTCAACAATTTCTTGTTTAGCATCTAGGTGATGACAACTTTTTATACTAAAATCAGGCTTATGCCTTTTAATGTCCTTGTTCTGTGATTCTATTTTGTCTAGAAAGCCCTTTTCATTTTTCTTAAGTTTAAAATTTTCTGATTTTATTCTCTCCATATCTCTACTTAGACTGTCGTTATGAATCTTATACATTTCTATTTTTCACCATAATTTAAAAAACACGGTTTAAAAAAGAGTTGTGAAGAATCCATTGAGGAATTAATCATATTAAACTGATTTTCCCGCCAAAATTTCTTGAAAAAATATGATCGCCAAAATTCTCATGAAAGATGTCCCGCTCAAAAGAGGTCCAGGAAAAATTTCTTTCAAGACAAATTTTTTCGATTTTCCCGCCAAAAATGCGCCGAAAATCACCCGAAAAAATTGTTTTCGCCAAAATTTTCAAGAATGAAATATCGCTTATAAGGAATATTCTGGAAAAATTTCGTAATTACCCAGTCATACACGAGCCCGTTAGTGTATTGATCACCAAAAATATTATGCTATTATGTTTATTATTATAAAAAAATGAAAAAATGAAAAAAAAACTTATTATGAGTATGTATATAATTTGTGCTGTTAAAAACTTGGTATTTCAAAAGCTTAAAGGGTCAAACTAGAACTACAGAGATAGGGGCACACAAGTAAGTCTTGTCATGTCTCGAATGAAAGGCTTGTCAGTTCACTGGCTTGTAAGTCCAACGTTCAACCTTAAAGCTAAAATTCTTGTTTGCTTATCTATAAAATCTTTTGATCAAGCACTAGGGGGTTGGAGTCAAATTGGGGTGATTTGGGGAAAGCCAAATACGCTTTGAGAAGAGATAGGAGGCACCACAGGTCCATGAGTGATGTCCATCTAAGCATTATGCCGAACTGAACCTAATTCATATCACTGATGCAATGAAAATCATGCTAAGTTCGTTATACCTGCTATCAACTTGTTTCTTTATGTCATAATAACGCTGAACATGAATCTTTGTGAAAGCACCTTAAACAATATGATTCCATGTTCGGATTTTTTCATAAAAGCGACAATTTTATCAAAAACTGAAATTTGATCCCAAATTTTTGCTAAATTACAAGAAGACCGGGTGATTAAATTTGTTTTATTTGTTGTTTTTGGTTTTATTTTATTTCATTTATCTTATTTTTACTTCTTGATTACTCTTGTCGAAACAAATGTGTTAAGAAATCGTTTTAAAATTTGCATTCAGCTAA
>NW_027498448.1:0-57930 GCF_021521415.1 Bidens hawaiensis | reverse complement strand
TTCCCCCCCCCCACCCCACCCCCCCCCCCCCCCCCCCCCCCCAAGAACACACGTGCTCTTAAAACTATCTCAAAACTAGGGGAACATCACTACACCATTTAGGTACTGTTTGTTTTTTCAAAGATAAAATGTTTGTAGTCTGCGGACCACATTTTTAGACATCTGTAGAAGAAGAGGTGGACCAAACTTCTTCAATCTATAAGAAGAAAACTGTTTATTTTTTAACATCTGTAGACTGCTAAAATAAACTGGTGTTGGTGTACGAATGGTGGTAGTGGGTGGTGGTGGTGGCAAACGGTGGGTGGTGGTGGTGATGGACGGTGGTGGCAGACGGTGGGCGGTGCCGGACGACAGGTGGTGGTTTGTGGCGGTCGTGGACGGTGGTGGCAGACGTTAGTGGTGGGTGGTGGTGGACGGTAGTGGTGGCGGATGTGTGAGTGGTGGACAGTGGGTGTTGGCATGTGGTGTTTAACCCTGTGCAGACCTTTAAAAGATTTTAGAAGTGGATGAGCCAAGTCAGCACCAAGAAGAGTTCGAGCATACTTTTTTTAACGAAATGTCTTTGTAAAAACAAACAACCTACATATGACAATGTCTGCGCAGCACAAACAAAAGAGCCCGCACAAATATTTTTCAGAAAAACAAACACCTCCTTAGTTGTGAGGTTAGTTATGGATTTGTTAGTTGTATATACAATAGTGGTGGGTGAGGGTTTTACCAATCACAATATTTTGTCTTTTACTATATGTTTTTATTTATAATAAAAATTAAAAAGTAATAGTTGTGTAATGATTAAAAGATGCATTTTACCACTAAGTCACTTTTTAAAAAATTAATCATTGTTGACTAGCAAGTCATGTGTCAGAAAATGTCCGGTTGTGCTTGGTTACGTAGTGGTCACGTTTTGGGAGGATATTTAGCTCTAAAACTAGACGAACACCGCTATGCTCCTTAGTTTTGGGATGGGTTCGTTGTGTACACAACGAAGGTTTTGGGAGGGGGGGGGGGGGGTTGAGGTTGTCCAATCAATTGTTTTTTTTTAATTTTTAATTTATATTAAAAAAAAGTAAAATAGCAATAATTGTGTAATGATCGAAAGGGGTTATGGGTCGTTTTACCACTACGCCACTTTTTGCAAAACTAGCAATTGCTGACGGGGATGCCACGTGTCAGAAAACACCTGGATGTGCTTAGTTACCACTACGCTTGGTCTAAATAGTTTAGTTTGTTTTCTTGAATGACTTAAGAGCAGTGGCTCGTCTGCTTATTCCTGGTTTGGCAATGTTTTCTTACCCAAGTTTAAATCCCCTAACAGTGGTTCTCACTATCTGACTTTTGCATTTCTGATTATCGATGGCCCCTTTGAAGAAAATCGTTATAGGTAACCCTTTTAATCATTCCACCAAAATGATGATGACAAACATTTGACTATGCTTACCAAAAGATGGATCAAGACTAATATTATTTTCAAATCAAAACGTCACACCATATTAAGGTTTTAATGAATGATTAACTAGATAGTTAGTTGATTGATAGCCGGCTATTCTTAAACCTAATTTGAAATTTTGTCAACTAGTTACCCTTGACCTTATTTTTCTGTCCTTTTATGTTGCAACTCCTACCACATGGTTTTCAATTTATCTTGTAATTATAAAACATAACAACGTGCAAAAAAATGTTTAATTAAACTTGTTCAAAGGTTCATTTGTCCGATATGATCTTGGAGCTTGTATCATGTTCAGATTTACATATCCAACCCTTCAACATGCGGAAATGACTTACTTAACACTCTTATGCTAGTGTGTAATGTGAAATATGATGGTAGTCCGAAATGCAAAATATGATGATGGGTTGAGATGACTCTAAATGGTTAGGTTATGTATTAAAAACCACAAAAAAAAAAAAGAAAAAGAAAAGAAAAGAAAAGAAAATCAACTATGTCCGCACGCTGGCAAGCCCGTCCACACCCGACTTTCTAGTGTGTAATGTGAAATATGATGGTAGTCCGAAATGCGAAATATGATGATGGGTTGAGATGACTCTAAATGGTTAGGTTATGTATTAAAAACCACAAAAAAAAAAGAAAAGAAAAGAAAAAAAAATCAACTATGTCCGCACGCTCGCAAGCCCGTCCACACCCGACTTTCTAGTGTGCATGGTGTTTTAGTGTTCGCTCCCATCTATGTGGCATCATGGCACGCTTAGTGCCCATCTCACATAAGCCATAGCACAAAGTCTAAGAAAACACAAAAAGAAAGGACCATTAAACGTTTTAAAATGTGTTACTCGATTTAAGTTTTGAATAAAATACTTGTGATATGATTAAAGTTAAGCTGTTTAACATGAATATACAAAGCATTTCAAATTAAATTACTCTTTTAAAGCAAACAAATGTCATTAAATAATAAATACAGAAACCATAGTGGGTGGGTTATAACTTATAACGTTATCATTCACTTTTTCTTTTTGGCAAGGATTCTTGACCTTTTAATTTCTAAAACTTAATAATACCTCATTTGTTTTTTTCAGTCTAACCCATTAAACCACAAATCAGGAGTATTGTATATTTGGTTACAAGCTAATAAATCCAGCATAAGTACATAAATAAATAAATAGAAAACCATTGATGTGTATTGATTTGATTTTCAAAACATTTATAAGCACCAAAAACCATCATCTAGTGGCTAAATTATGAAAGAAACAAACTTTTGATACACTAAGGGGGTGTTTGTTTTTTCTTCAAACATCTTCAAGGGAGCTAATGTCTGCACGCGCGCAGACATTACCCTTGAAGACTGTTTGTTTTTTTTCTTAAAACAGATCTTAAGTTATCTTCTTTCATCTTAAAAGAAAAGCAAAGAAATCTTGCTTAAAACATCTTCGCAAAAAAATCATACTCTTATCCCTTTGAAGCCACCCTCTCATCCACTCCTCCCACCACCGTCCGCCACCACCACCCACCGTACGCCACCACCACCATCCCCCACTGCCACCGTCCACCACCATCCACCGCCACTACCCACCGTCCGCCGCCACTACCAGCATCCACCACCACTACCCATCGTCCGCCACCACCACCACCACCACCATCCATCACAGCCACCACCAATCACCACCGTCCACCACCCACCACAACCGTTCATCACCACCACCACCCACTGTCGGACGCCATCACCGTCAACTACTACCGTCCACCACCCACCAAAACCGTCCATTACCACCACCCACTGTCCACCACCACCATCCATCGCCACTACCCACCGTCCGCCGCCACAATTTTATTATTATATTTTCTATGTAACTTGAATAAATGACTTCTATCTTGTGAGATAAGTTTGACAGTTATGCAGACAGTATCAGCTTATAAAAACAAACAGTCTTATATTTTCAGCTTGCAGATCTTCAGACCACATCTTCAGTTGCAGACATGAAAACAGATGAAATCAGCTTGCAGACAGTTTATGTCTGCAAAAACAAACAGCACCTAAATTAAAAGAGAATTTAGGGAGAATATGAATGTGAGTTGAAACCAAATAGAAGATAAGTGTTCATACTTTAATTTTGATGTAAATAACATCACTTTTTTTTATTGCTTTTGCATTCTTTTAATTGTTGCTTGTTGTATTCAAATGATTTTGTCTAGCCTCTAGGCCAATAATTCCGGTTTCACTTCAATAATTTTTCAAGCAATAAACCTTTAATTCATGTCAAATGATCGGTCACATCTATCTATTCACATACTCCCTCACATCTAACAAAAAGAACGGACCTAAGACCTTCTCCAATCCATTAAACTCACAGTTACTCACGTATGGTGTAAAACACCGCCACTTCACATTCTCTCGCTCAATCCTCCTTTTCTTTCTTTATCGTCTCTCCTCCGTCACTCACATATCTTGTTTTTCTCATCGTGTGGATGAAAAGGGAGACAGAAGTCATTCATCCGTGATAATAGAATTACCGAAAGGAAGGGAAGAATATTCTTCTATCACCCTTCTCTTTCATTCACATAGGCTCAACTTCATAGCCAATTGTCATTAACTTATGGGTTGAAAGTTCTATAATACCATATAAACAGGAAAAACACAATACAACCAAGTGTTATCTTATAGGTGTAGTTTATATAACTTTATTCGCATGTTATTATAAACGCTTCACATTGTTTTTTTACGTTTTTTTTCTACCAGATTCGTTTTAGGCTCATAGTGCGTATACTGATGATTTGTATCTGCTGCTACACACGCTTTTTTTCTTAAGAAAACTACTAATCATTCATCAATATTTGTTAATTTGAGTCTAGACTACTATCAATTATCATCCAT
The DNA here is from genome assembly GCF_021521415.1 of Bidens hawaiensis. Taxonomy (NCBI): domain Eukaryota; kingdom Viridiplantae; phylum Streptophyta; class Magnoliopsida; order Asterales; family Asteraceae; genus Bidens; species Bidens hawaiensis. The sequence goes on along the minus strand of NW_027498448.1, from coordinate 53,608 downwards.
ATTTAGTTTATACCATGATACCATCTAAAGAGGTTACAAGTCTAAACTATTGTTTAAGTGATTATTATGATTGTTGGTTGCAATGATTAACAATCTTTTAAATTCCATGAACCACCAATTAAATTCCATGAATCATTGCCGTTGAATGAAAAAAAAAAGATCCATGAATCATTGAATCTATGTAAGTAGAACCCACCATCCATGAAACCTTGTTATCATTTGTTTCAGTATTTCTATTAGCACTTGGCTTCCCTTCTTTTGTCTCTTTTAACACCATTATTAGTGTTGTTCGATTTCTATTATTGTTTTTATATTAAGGGTTTCAGACATTTTGTAGTCAGCCAAACACAATCTTATTATATATAACAATAAAAATTTGCAAACTAAGAACAATAACTTAAATCACAATTTGCAAACAAAGAATAATAAATTAATCACAATCTCTCATGTTTTTTCTCTTAAGTTTTAGTTAGCCTTTATACTACAAATAATATACGTTACGTACATGACTTACACTCAAGGTATATACAAATTAAGCTCAATGTTAAAATTCAATTACGCTTAAATTCATATATGTTTTTTCATAATTACACTCAAATCCATGATTAAGCTCAAGAAAGTCTTTCATTAAAAACAAGTCAAAAATTGATCGATTGATGATCCAGGTCTGTTTGTTTGAATTAATTGATGATTAATTGGATATAAATTGACGATTTCAAGATCATGTGATGTGATTTCATGGATATAGGTTGTCTTGTACGTAATGTATAAGAAGACATTATTGTATTGGATATTTTACTTACTCTTTTAATAATATTTAGTTTATGAATTTAATTAGACTTTTATCTAATAAATTTTCTTCATTAATTTTCTTTAAAATTCTAAAAGCACAACCATTTTTAAATTTTTACTCTCGACTAGGGGTGTTAATCGGGTTAACCCGATCGGGTTTCGGTTAATCGGGTCGGGTTAATCGGGTTTTTTCTAAAAGAAAACTAACCCGCAACCCGACCCTATTAAGGTTCGGGGTTATCAGGTTCGGGTTAATCGGGTTTCGGGTTAGTCGGGTCGGATTGATCGGGTTAGTATGGTTACTCTATATTTTAAGGTTAATTTAAATAGACATACATAATTACCTAACTAAGATATGGCATCTAGCGTGAAACTATCTTGTAATCAAGTTAAGAGCCCCACATGCATAAAATTTATTACTAAAGTGGCTCGCTTTCTTTCAAAGGTTTTACTGGCTTCTTGCCATCATGGAATCTAGAGTTATGCTTATATATGAACTCATAGGAAGTATTTGGATGAGTTTAAAATATAACTGTTTGTCAAACAATCACGAAGGTGTAACAAAGATAGTAATTCTAATCATTAGCATTTTAACAAAAGCAGAATTAGTTGGTTATATTGTTGATTGTTATGCAAATAACTAATAGTTGAGAGTTGAAAAGTTGTAGGTTTTAACTTTATAGATTTAACTAGTACATGTATAGGTAATCGGGTTATTCGGGTCAACCCGAAACCCGACTATTTTTCTAAAACGGACCCGAAATCCGACCCTAATAACTATCCGGGTTAATCGGGTTAACCCGAATAACCCGATTAATAATTTTTGACCCTATTTAACCTGACCCTAATTAGCTTAGTCGGGTTCGGGTCGGATCAGGTTAATCGAGTTCGGGCTTTTTGAACACCCCTACTCTCGACATTCCAATATTACTTATACTGAAAACAGAGTCATAAAAGAGAATCTTATTCAAAATAAAATAATTTTTGATATCGTAGATACACGTGCTTTTATAGGTTAGATTGTAGACTTACATGTATAAAATCTTCCATCGCATCTCACATACTAACTTTAATGATGTTTAATTTTTTTTGGCTCAACATTCTGAATATAAATTGTGTAAAGTGTCATTTTCGTTCTTGTGGTTTGGCAAATAATGCGAATTTAGTTTAAAAAGTTTATTTTTTGTATATGGCCCTTCCACGTTTCTTAATTCTTGCCACTTACATCCAAATCACTAACCTTGTTAAATTTAATCGTTAAGTTAGGGGTAGACATGCCTTTTCACTATTTCTTTATTATATGAGTAAAGTGCCAAAATCGTCCATGAGGTTTGGTCATATTTGCGAATTTCGTCCAAAAATATTTTTTTTCGCAAGTAGACCCTCGATTTTTCCCAACCGTTGCCAATTTCGTCCAAATTATTAATTCGGTCTAAATTCAACGTTAACTTATGGGTGTTACTGTCCTTTTACATGTTTGTTTACATTATTATTATTATTATATGTTTGTTCGATGACATATATAACACTTCATGATTTTTATGTTTGAATCCAATATAGTATGCGTTTGTTTATTCTTCTTTATTTTTAGTCATATGAGGGGTTTAGCTCAACGTAATAATAATAACAATGCAAACAAATATGTAAAAGGACAGTGACACCACTGAGTTAACGTTGAATTTAGATCGAGTTAACAAATTGGACGAAATTGACAACAGTTGGGAAACATCGAGGGTCTATTTGCGAAAAAATAAATTTTGGACGAAATTCGCAAATGTGACCAAACTTCAGGGACGGTTTTGGCACTGTACTCATGTAATAAAGAAAGAGTGAAAAGACATGTCTACCCCTAGGTTAACGATTCAATTTAACGGAGTTAGTGATTTGGATGTAATTGGCAAGAATTGGGAAATGTGGAGGGTCTATACGCAAAAAATAAACTTTTTAGACTAAATTCGTATTATTTGTCAAACCACAAGGATGAAAATGACACTTTACTCATATAAATTTGACTGAAATTAGGGTTGCATTCAAAATAAAATATTTTTAATATTTAAAAATTTTCCATACGTACTTTGATAGGTCAAATTATAGATATGCATGTTTATATTTTCCATGTGCTTTGTTAATAAATTATTATTAATTTTTTTGTTGTTCATAAAATAATCTAGGTTCTTTTGTTTATAGCGTCAACTTGCTTCATTTATTGATTTCGTCGGTCGAACAACAATATTACTGACTGGTTTTTGTAATGTTAGGGGGTGTCATCACTAATTATCGAACTTGAAATAAAGTATTCTTCAAATAAAGTTGGAAATCAACCCGAATGCAATGTGAGCTAGCTATTTGTTTAATGTTTATTTTAAGGTAACCATAAATCCTACATATAGCTTTTCTATGACCACTTGGAATAGTCATGTATGATGCATCTATACTCTACAATATCTAGTAGGGTAAATGTGTCATATAATCAAGGAAGATAAATCAAGTCATTTTATCATTTACAACAACTTCTCTAAATTATGTGAGGAATTCTTTCTTTAGAGTGTGATTGTAAATGATTGTATATGAAAGAGAAAATAAAAAAGTTACTGTTTATAAGTAATTTAAAGAAATATTGTTCATACTCTATAATATGTTACTGTTTATAAGTAATTTAAAGAAATATTGTTCATACTCTATAATATTTTAATAGTACTTTTTTATACATTTATCATTAGATTTTCTCTCTTCACCACTCACAATCACTTTCAATAATATTATTAGAAATGTTTCTCCAAATTTACTTATGAACAATAACTTGTTCTCTTTACTATACTCACAACCACTTACAACTTACCCACATAAATATGAAGGACATGTTGTGAATTTCTGTTCAAAGGATGTAATCGAGCCTAGCCGGGGCCAACTCGGGCTCAAGCGTAAGCAAGCTGGCTCGATCTTGGGTCGTTAACTTTATCGAGCTGAAAAATCAAGCTTGAGTCGAGCTCGTCCATATTTTTTAAACTTTTTATTTATTTATTTATTTTACGGATATTATATATATTACAATACTGAAGTTTTGTTGCTTTAAGCTTTTGCACATGATATTATTTGAGTTGTAAATCGGGTTAATAACTTCCTTTTGTACATGGTGCTATTTGAATTGTAACTTGGCCTTTCTCTAATTTTTAGGTTTTCCACTATCATTTCCTTTGTAGGCCACTCAGTTACCATTTTGCATATGTAATGGGTCTTCTGCTTTCAATAGAACGAAGTGTTGGCTAAGACTTAGAATCCTAAGGTCTCAAGTTCAAAACCTGACATAAGCGGGTTTTCCATAATGGTGGGTTCCTTCTTGATAGTGTTTTTGGATGACTCAGGCCTAAAGCGTCAAAGTCAGCATGGACGATTGATATTGCGTCTCAAGAAGTCACACTTGGGTATCGGGCGTGGTTCCAAATATTATTAAAAAAAGCAACTTAAGCATGTATCATGATTTGTAGTTTTGTACATTGGGCTTTAGTGGGTTGAATCTTCTTTCAGGGTTTTTTTTTTAACTTTAATACTTTTACAATTTAACCACAAAACTTTTCACTTTCAAATTTGGTATCATAAGCTTTTCAACTTTTACAAATTTTTCATTTTACGTGTTGGTCTAAACTTTGCAGGTTAACACGTCGCAATGTAGTAGTTCAACGTTCTTAAACGTATTTTTTCCCCATTTACTCATCACAATGTGCGGGGTCCTTCATCAACTTAGTAATTTTTTTCTATGTCTTATGTTTTGCATGCACGATTCAACATTTTTACATCTATTTTTCATTCGGTCTTACTTTTTGGTTTATTGATACGAGTTTTTTGGTGTTGGTGGTCGCTGGAGGTGGTTTGACATGCGTGCTATTTGTCACGGTTTTATGCCTCCGCCTCAACGCGGGGGATTAATATTAATTGATATATGAACGACAAAAATATATTTTTTAACATTAATTTGTATAAAGTTTATAAACTATAGAATATATAGCATTATATTTTATTTTTGTTTGTTTTTTAATAATGTTTTAAATCTTGAATAGCATAATATATGTATTATTTTTACCTTTTTCTATTATTGTTATTATTATTATTATTATTATATATTAAAATTTAGGGTTTAATAATAATGAGCTGAGCCCGCTCGTTTAGATTCGAGTTTTTTCAAGCTATTTTCAAACAAGCTTCGAACGAGCCGAAAAGTCACCAACTTTTTGAACAACCTTAGTTCACACCCATTTTATGTACATGTAATATATAATTAGAATTTGTGACTTGCCAAAATAACAGTTGCAAATAAACTATAGGGCAAAGGCTATTTTCTTTACACTTTGTAAAGATTAAACTCTTGACAACCAATTGCATACCTAACCACCCATCAAAATGAGAATAACTAGGCAAAGACTATTCTAGCTTTTGTTACTGGTTTATATATATTAAAATCATCCACTAAGTATTAATCTTATTTTTGTAATGTCAAATGTATAAATCAACACATGCATACTCACCTATACATAGAGTTTCATTGTTTAGGTTATATAAAAAGATAGTGTTTCCATTCATATATTTGAACTATAACTAGACCGACACCAAAGTAATCGCTATTCATGAAATAATAAGCCCAATGACTTGTCATACTTTAAGTATATTGTTAGGGTAAAATCAGTTATCCGATATAAAACACAATTCAAATCCTGATACGAAAATAAGATTTTTCAGGGTAACCTGTTCAATAAACACATGGCATATCTAACTAGTTTAATAAATAGGGCATGCTAAGATTATGCTCGCCTACCTTCTTAAAACTAGGTTAAATTAACAAATATTTAACTTGTAAAGGAGACTAAGTTATAGTTAATATGTGAATATATCGATTCCATACTCACTTCATAGGTGTGAGTTGTTTTTAAAATCTTTAAATTTGTATGATATATGTGTTTTTTTGTTAAATTATAAGGATAAAAATAAGAACTTCAATTTTAGTGCTGTAAGTGCAACCTGTCAACTTGTTTAACCATTTTATATTCATCAGTTACATGTGTCATGTTTAGGTCACATAATTTTAAGTGTGTCTAAGAGTGCCCTTGACATGTTCATACTATTTAAATATAACCTTAGCTCCATACGATTGGCGGGATTATTATTTATTAATCAAAATCTTTAAGCCTTCTAGTTTGTGCTTAATATACACATAATTAAGATTAATGCTGCTTATATTGGAATCACACACGTCCTATAACATAATCATTGTGTATTGATATTTAAATCAGAAAATAATCAATCAATTAGTCATTGCATGGGCCAAACACTTAGGTATCATACGTTTTATTAGTTTAAATACACAACTTCATATTATTTGACTATGTGTGATTATATTATTTTTTACCCGTCATCGGTGCAAATTCAAATTTATAACTTTTCTCATGTGATTAGGCATGCAGTGGCGGATGTAGAGGAAAAGTTCAGGAATATCCCAAATTTTTTTTGGAACCATTGATAATCTAATTTTGCAAATAATTTACGGTTAATTGATCAATTTGGTTTTTGAATGTAGAAAGCGGATGCAAATAATAGTTGAGGACTAATTTTGCAAATAGTTAATAGTTAATGCATCACTTTGAAAGTTGTAATTTGGGGGAAAAAATGTGGACAGCATGTTTAGAACATGTGCGAGTAAGGTCCAAACAATTTATAGTGATATTTGATAGCTACACCGACAGTTCCAGGTGATGTTATCAAACTGCTAAACATAATATATACCAGTTTCCTAAGAATACTAAAAACCTTAACTATTTGTACTTTACCGACAAAGTTAAACGGTAGTCCGTACTACTCCTAAACCCTACCTAAATATGCCCCTGTAGGTGTGATTACACACATGTAAAGTTAAAACTTAGGGTATGTGACTAAGTTTATTATTCATACTCGTAGTGTAACAACCCTCAATATTTGGCCATGTAAACAAGATGAGTTCAAGCCAAAATATACTTGCAAATTGGCATGCCCGTTTGACTCGTTTAAATTAAGTCCTCATTTTAATGTTTATAAGTTATATCTCAAATAGTAGACCAGTCTTAATCATTCTAAGCCCAAGTCTTACATCAATTTTAACTCGTTGGCTCACTTCGTGCTCCAATTTAATCTATTTAACAAATTTACATGTATGTTATTTTTTTAAATTTAAAATCGAAAAATAAATGAGCAGGTTTTAACTTTTTACAAGCGGAACTCGAACTCAGTTTTCATCCCAGGGCCGAGTGGGGTTGACTCATTTATCTTCATGCACGAGCTAACCTAAAATTTGCTCGCTCGCCTAGGGGTGTTTATTGTTTGGTTTCAAACCGATTAAACTGAATATCAAATTAAACCGAAATCTAAAACCGAACCGAATTAGATTTTTAACTTTAGACTTTTAGGAAATCTGAATTTGGCATGAACCTAAGACCATCTCCAATAGAAGATTCTTAAATGTTTTTAGACAAGAGAGAATGTGATAATGATAATTCAATGTTTTGTAACTTAGCCCAATCGTATTACATAATTACCCCACCCCAATCCAATAATGGTATAGATACAACAAATCCTAACAAATTAATAATAATAATAATAATAATAATTCCGGTTTATTCGGCTCAAAACCAAATTTGTTTCGGATCATTTTTCAGCCTCGACTAAAAAATTTTCAAATCGTAAAAACCGAATTGACTAACCTCCTCAAGCTCGTTAAGCAATTGTATCCTCATTTCACAACTCCTTACCAGTCGCTAACCTATGGTTATTTTCAGTTTTGTAACTGATTTCTACTATACCTGTTTATAACCGATTTTGGTTTCCTGAACCGGATCCTTTTGTGCATCACTACCTTGAGGTGGGAAAAAAACCGATTCCGGACCGACATGGTGGTTCCTACCCGGAACTGGACCCGACCTGACCTACGAGTATGGATTGGATTTTGGGTTTCTCCCCATAACTAGAACCGACCCTATAATTCCCGATAAAAGCCCTAAAACCTGGTCAAATACCCAAAACCGGCTTTTGACTTTTACTAACCACACCCGAAACCGGTTATGTTTCCTAAAAATACCCTGGTTTGTGCACCTCTACTAGAGGTGCACAAATCGGGTTTTTCAAATACCCGCTTCCGGTTATGGAACCGAGTTCGGGTATTGGAAAATTGGGTATTGGCAATACCCGGGTCGGGTTCGGATCCGTGTATCGTGTCTAAAAACTATACCTTATGCATTGGGTTCGGGTCGAGTATAGAACCGGGTACTCTAAAACCTGGTGTTGAAAAAACCTATTTTTGGGGTTTTTTCGGGTATTTATCGGGTATAGATTGGATTTTTAAGGGGTCATTCTTTTTAAGGGTATTTTTCGGGTATTTTTCGTGTATAGATAAGGTATTTGAAAAACCCGCTTTCGAGTATTGGAAAAACCCGTTCCATGTATGGAATCGGTTCTGGTTTTCGGGTATTACCGGGTACAAATCAAGTCTGGTTCGGGTACTGGTTTTGGTACTGTATCGCATACCTATCCGTACTCTACGGGGAGGGTCGGGTATGGTTTCAAGTATAAAAAGCTCGGTTCCAGGTTTCTTTTTGGGTCCGGTTCCGGATTCGTTTTTTTTTCACCTCTAGCCTCTGCCACCACATTTACACGAACGAGATTCCAGTGGGCCGTTATGAAATAGAAGCAAACCGAGCCCATCTAACTAACGGAAAACGGTTATTGATTGATTGATGAGAATGATATAAACCACATTATCATCCACCACTCAAAACCCTAGCCGCCGTAACAACTAACTCATGGTATCACTGAAGCTACAGAAGCGGCTCGCCGCTAGCGTCCTCAAGTGCGGTAGAGGCAAGGTCTGGCTCGATCCGAACGAAGGCAATGAGATCTCCATGGCTAACTCTCGTATGTATTCACTTCACACTCCTTCAATTTCAGTTTCGTTGATTATGTATCTAACGATCGTTTTGTTATCAGTTAATTAGGTTAAACTTTGTTGTAGTGATGACGTAATCGGTTATTGTTTAGAAAATAATCTTGTTATTTGCTTATTGTTTTGAAATTGAGCTTGTTACGTTTCGATATTTTCATGTGTTAGCTTTATAATGCTGATGTAATCGATTATCATTTGTGATCTGTTTTCGTTTCTGTATTGTTGTGATGATAGAGGCTGTTATTGTATAGGAATTGAGCTTGTTACGTTACGATTTGTTTATGTATTAGGTCAAACTTGTTGTGAGCTGTAATTGTTATGTGTCTACTTGTAATGATAACGTAGTCGGTTGTTGTTTAGTAACTAAACTTATTGTATGCTTATTGTTTAGGAATTAAGTTATTCGATGTGCTTTGTTCATGTATTATTTGCGATATGTTTAGCTGTGACGTTAGAATCAGTTTGGTTAAAACTTAAGTTTTATTACATCAGATTTGCTCGTGTATTTGGTCAAAACTTTTCGTGAGCTCAAATTGTTATCTGTACCGTTGTTATGATGATGCACTCAGTTATCGTTTAGAAATTGAACTCGTTATTTGCGATATGTTTATTATATATCTGGCCAATTATTTTGTGTTTTGTTTTTAATTTCATCATCATCATCATCGTACTCAGTATATCCCACCAATAGCAAAGCTATAGTAGAGTCTGAGGAGAGTAAGATGTAGACAGCCTTACCTCTACCCCATAGGGATAGAGAGGCTGCTTCCGGTGAGACCCTCGGCTCGATAGTAGTTTTGCATCAAGCCTTGGACATAAGACACATAACACTCAACCATCGGGACACCGACCGATTGGTGCATGTACCCTTGTCTTTCGGCTATCAACGCCACCACATGATGCCTGATTAACCTTCCACCACTTTTAACGTTATTTTCACGATATTGGTAAAATAACGTCAAAATTAGTGCAATTTCGCTTTTGTCCACCCGAGTGTTCACACATATATACATTATATGCGTGCACCGCAAGCAGGGCGTTTTGTTTTTAATTTGTGCATATTAAATGCGATTTGTTAGTGTATGCGGTCAAAGGTTTAGTGAGCTGTAATTGTTATCTGCACTGTTGCTATGATGATGTACATTGTTTATTGCTCAGAAATTGAGCTTCTTATTTGTGATATATTTGTGTATCTGGATAATTTATTATGATTTGTTTTTGTGATGATAGAATTGATTTGTGTTTACAATTAAGCTTATTACATGCGATTTGTTCATCTATTTGGATGACTGTTAATTGATGACTGTCGTGTGCTCTATAATTTTTGAAAGGCTCACTTCTAGTTTTTATTTTGTTGCTCTATAAATACAGGTCAAAATATCAGGAAGTTGGTCAAGGATGGTTTCATCATCAGGAAGCCAACCAAGATTCACTCTCGATCTCGTGCTCGCCGGATGAAGGAGGCCAAGAGAAAGGGCCGTCATTCTGGATACGGTATTTTCTAACTTCCGTGTATCCATAGCTATTGTATGTGTCAAGTAATTTAAGATTCCATTCCAAGATATTTATGTGTTTTGTTTCTAAAAATTTTATCACTAGGTGAGTGTTAAGTGTCATAGTTAATCATCCTTTTTAAGTTGGTTACTTTTAAGATGCATGTGTCTTGATGCTATTACGAATTTGCCCTTTAGGTAAGCGTAAGGGTACCAGGGAGGCCAGGTTGCCGACTAAGATTCTATGGATGAGAAGGATGCGCGTGTTGAGGCGTTTACTTCGAAAGTATCGTGAGGCAAAGAAAATTGACAAGCATATGTACCATGATATGTACATGAAAGTTAAAGGTAACGTGTTTAAGAACAAGCGTGTGCTAATGGAAAGTATCCACAAATCAAAGGCTGAAAAGGCCCGTGAAAAGACATTATCTGACCAGTTTGAAGCCAAACGTGCAAAGAACAAGGCCAGCAGAGAAAGGAAGTTGGCACGAAGAGAAGAACGATTGGCCCAGGTATATATTTAGTTTTCAGTCTATAGATTTAGGTTATGTTTTTATTTCACGTGAATAAAAAATTTAAAGTTAAAATAAGTGGATAATGTATGTAGAGGTCATTGATATATTTAAACAATGGTTTAGACCGTCTAAGTTTGCATCTCTTTTTTGTTTATACCAAATTTGTATAAAACTGAAAATGATCTTATTTTATTTAGTTTTATAATGTTCTGACTCAGTCCCATTGCCGCTTTTTTCAAGTATCATCTTTAGGCACACTATTAGTTGTGTAAATGAGCCGAGCTGACTAGACTTGAGCTTGTTTTACTTTTGTGTCATCAAGCTCGACTTGGTTTGAGTTCTATTTCTAAAGCTTGAGCTTGGCTCGCGAGTAGTTTTTCAAGTTTGTGCTTGCATTGTTTTTTTTATTAATTAAAAATTTTTCAATTTTGATATTTTTTATATATACTTCAAAATTGTAACTTTCTATATATCATATGTATTATTTAGTTTATTTTTTATCAAAATTTTGTATGTATATTAATAATTATTATACAAATGAATATTTAATACGATAACTAAAATACTATATGAATAATTGGCTCGATTAGGCTTGCCAGCCTGCTTGAGCTTGAGAAGTGAAGCTCGGGCTCAAGCTTGTTTATTAAGAAGCTTGTTTTTACGCTTGAGTATGAGTGTACGGCCTTGACTCTTTTATATGCCACTTTTAATCGCCACCCTTCTAACCATAAGCGTTTGTTGCCTTTTTTGTATTTTTTTCAGGGACCACAAGATAGAACCCCAGCTGCCCCTGCCGCTGCCGCACCTACATAGTGAGTATCGATGCGATTCTGTTATGTATTTATTTATATTAGTTATTCGTGATGTTTGTTTTGATGAAAATGAATTTTTTTTTTCAGGGCAACCAAGAAATCCAAGAAGTGAGGTTCTCTACAGCTTTATGGTTAACCAATATTTGTTGGATGCTTTTAGTTGCTTTGTGGTCAATTTTAGTCATCTGTTTGTTTTAATTTTGTTTTGTTTGAGAATGTTTCTTTCCAGGAGATTAAGACTCTTGATACAATGAATTTTTGCCTGATTGTTCTATGTTTGTTATGTTGTATTTTTTAATTATCTGTTAATCATGGGATTATACGAGTGTACGTGATAATCTTTAATATTACAATTACAAGTTATAATTGAAATAGCCGTAAGTGACCGTAACAAAAATATGGAACACGCCATGGCAAGTTTCAATGGATGAGCTTGGTATCAAACCGGTATCGAAAGTATGATCCATTTTCCATCCGAATCCACGGTTTGTTTTCCAAATCTTTAAACGTTTAAAAACAATAAGCCGCTCACGTTTTCAATTTTCAAACATAATTAAATCCATTGTGATTTTGCACATTAAGCAGTGTTATGAATTATGATAATTGTCCACAATAATATATAAAACACTCATTTAGAAAAAATACACACTCCCAAAAACTCCATATCATTATATTATAGGGCTTTTCATTTATAGCCTGACCTAATTCATGGCGTCTGTCGAATCTGCATCGCATCTCCATCCATCGTTTCGATGGTTATGCTTCTCTCAGCCCAAATTCATCCTAAACTTTACTACTTTTCTCCTATCCAATCTGTTTGGTAAGTCCTCAATTCTCTATTTCTACACATATATGTCGATTAATTATGATTTTTGTTGTGTTAATTGAGATGGGATTATTGTCTTCTTTCATTGAATTGCGGATTTAGACTCTAGGTTTTTGTCGAAATTATTCATTTGCTAGGATCTTATAGCAAAATAAATATATATTATCTTTCTACTTTTTATTTATGGCCTAAACCACCTATCATATGTGTACAGCCAAGTTGGACCCTTGAATCTTCCAAGCTCAAGGCAAAGACTGAAGTTCTTGAGATTTTGTTACTCCTTCTAATCTCTATGATAAATCATATCTTACTCACATATTTAGACACTATGTTGGGGAAGATTCACTTAATATTGAATCACAAATTTATTATTCAGCCAATTTCTAGCCAAAGCTAAACGTAATCTCAAAATATGTGCGAAAAGAGTCTCGATTTCAGCTAGAGATTGGTTAAACTAAACTCGGTGTTTGTAAATCACTGGCTAACTACTTAATGCTTATAAATTAGGGGGGGTTTTGGCATTGAGTAACAAAAGAGGGTGGGAGATTGCATTGGTTTTATTACATACCCAAATGATATATGTTGTGCATACTTCATAAGAATTTGGAAGAGTTTCGTGAGTCCAATCTAAGAAGATACATCATGGGTTCACCCAAAGTTATTTTAAGCGTATTGTTGCAAGAAGAACCCATTTGTGTACCTGGATGTGTGATGTGTCTATAGATGGATATCCCATTGGAAGAATACTTTTTAGGAGTTATTATTATTTTTTTTCTTTTGATGTCACAATATGTTCTTTTATAACGCTGTGAATACTAATATGCTATTGTTAAGAATATTTTAATGGTGAAAAAAATCTTATTTATGCTCTGTTTATTATTATAGAATTACACATAAATCACTTGGAATTATAAATTATTGGTTTTTACTTCATTCATCCATATAAAGTGTAAATTTTGAAGGTTTGGTTTATAAGGCTTCTGTTGTTGTTTCGTGGGCTTAATTTGGGATTGTTTAAATTATGAACTTATAGTACTGGATGTGTTAAATGTCAGGAGAAAAACACTAGAAGACACTTTTTTATCGCATAATTAAAGGATCTTTGACTCGGGTTACTTTTTATATATTATATTGTTTATTATATCAACAATAAAGTAAAACTGATGTTTCATATCCTACATCCTACAGATAAGTTTGTTCATGCCTCTTCCCTAGGCTTTTAAAATTGAGTGTTCGGAAAGAACTTGCTGAGGTGGCCTTTGAAGCAAGTTAAAAGGCTGATTTGGTTTATGGCTTGAATGGTGTGCAAGGCTGGGTGGTGAGCCTCTCGACTATATCTAATTATGGGTTGAAAAGATGAGGTTATTCTCATTTTAATGGAGATTTTTGGGTGTTGATTGCTTGAATAGTCTTCATCAGGTCCGTTTGGTTTGTGTCCTTTATGTGGCTGCTGCCGAACTTTGGCAATTTTGGACCTTTTTAATAGTCTTTATGTTTTCTTATAGTTAATATCTATGTTTTTTTAATCTCTAAAGTACTATTTAAATGTTTTTCAAGTTAAGTAGTGATTCGTTGGAGCATTACTGGGAGTCTGGGGCAACATAGAGTTCATTTAGTGTTGTTGTAAATGCGCACAAAACAAATTGGTGTTGGACACCGAAGTTCATTGAGTGTTGTTGCAGATGTGTTAAAAGTAAATTTGTGATCAGTTTGTGATAAGTTTGTGCTTTCAAAACATAAAACTATATCATTTTCCCAAAGTAATGCCACCCGCTGCAACGTAAATCTTTAATTCACCGACGTAAATAATTCTCTTTTTCATCAGTAACTTATTTGAATCAATTGCTTCATCCATCAACAAAACACATTAATTCACTTTAAATAAAAAATTATTAGAGAATTAAGTTCAATATTTGAGAATACCTGCATGAACATCGTAGCAGAACTCGTTGCTGGATCTAGCCGAAGGTCAAACACCATCGGATGGATACACACGCACTCCTTTTGAGACGCATGGAGACGACCAGCTCTAGTAGGCTAGAAACGGTGCCCAACCCAACCCAACCCAACCATATTTACACTTCAGAATGAAAGGTTGTTTCAATATATAATGCTTTTAAAACGATAAGATATCACCATTCAAATATGTTTCGTATCTCATCTCTTTTAACTTTCAAATTGCTAAAAGTTCTCGCTTTACTATTTATATATATCAGCGTGATCGATCTCTTTGTTTATTTAAACTTAAATACCAATAATAATAAACTCCTTACAAAAATGTCCGGTTTGATTAAATGCACTAATACCCTTACCTAATCCAAACTTAACAAGTTTCCATGTTTTGATTTAATATATTCTATTTTGGGTTGACGTGTTTAAAGGTATTGTGTATGTATTTCATCTACGGGTCTCCAGGGTTTGATGTGTTTTCAGGTCATTCATTATATTTTCTTAACCGCAATTTAGTCTACTTCTAATACTACACCATCGTTCACTAAGACTCAACCAATTGGAGAGGGGCAACATATTACATACCTGGATAGCGCTAGGTGAAAGGCACTTAGATGGTCATTCTTTATATAATCCTTTTATATTAATACATCAAACTTTTAAAATTTACCGTTTTATATAAAAAAAATTGCCATCAAAGTGCCTTCGACCGAGCACTATCCAGGTACATAACATTTTGCCCCTCTCCAATAGGTTGAGTCTCAATGAACGATGGTGTAGTATTAGAAAGTATTTTACGTAGTTAACCCTTAACTAAAGAAATACTAAATTATTTATGATTGTTACGTGTTACGGCAATTGTCGGCTCATATTTACCATATAAAAGTTCAAAATCATTGTGTACGACACAAATATTGTTTCGGAAGTTCAAATGTTTAGACATTACTGGAAAACGACTATTTCTAACCTTCAAAAAGAATATGAAAGCTGTTGCAAATGTCCTTTTACGACCGTCTAAAAGAATGTTAAGGGTATGGGGGGCACAATCTGATTTGCCTAAACTACCTAAATGCAACCAGCCAATCAAATTAATCAATGGCAAACACCTCATCTTTTTAACCAAAATACCCAAACCCTTTTTTCATTGTTTTCTTTAACAAAGTATACAGGTAGTACAAGTAGATT
Organism: Bidens hawaiensis; assembly: GCF_021521415.1. NCBI lineage: Eukaryota > Viridiplantae > Streptophyta > Magnoliopsida > Asterales > Asteraceae > Bidens > Bidens hawaiensis. The sequence continues at coordinate 38,078 of NW_027498448.1, read as the reverse complement.
TTGGAAACCGAAATTGGAAACCGATAGGTTGGCGGTGATGAACATTACCCGAGCTACACCCCAGATACCCTCACAAAGACAGGAATTTGCTTTGTTTTATTATAAAGAAACCGTTCATGCAGTACAATATGAACAAGTAGCAGCTTTTAGATTATATAGTTTGGTTCAAGATAAGTTTAATTTTCAGGCCAACAGTGTAAAAGTCGGAACCGATCCTGTAATCTGAACCGACTTTTTAACATTGTTTATATATATTTCATTGTTGTAATATAGTTATTTCTATGTATTAATGAACCACTTTTGGTATTTCAAAATTTTTATTACAAAACATACTATTATGAGAAAACACATTAATAAACCCATAAAGCTGGTAACCCAAAAGCGACCCTCAAGTCGCTACCCTTACCGGCCCACCCAACCCAGGCGGCTTGGTTTGTCATTTCTCAAACTGCAGTCAGCGAGAAATTTAATCAAAACCAACATAACCAGATCATGGAGCCCACATTGATCAAAGTTGACATCATATTCGATACTCGTGTGCAACACATATATCACTTCATAAGTTGTTTATTGTGCATGATATATTTGCATCAGGCACTAATACATTATCATAGCAGTCAAGTGGGCAATGGCAAAGACAGTAAGAAACCCTGATGTAATGAAGAAGGTACAAACCGAAGTTAGAGAAGCCTTCATCGGGAAAACATGGATTACAGAAAGACATTCAAGTAATCTGCATTTGGTAATAAAAGAAACGTTACCGCTTCACTCTGGTCTCATTAGTGTAAAGCGAAATGTAAGATTGATGTTATGATTTACATGCAAACCAAAAGGCTATCGATGGCCATTCTTCCTGGTCAATGAGTAGTGGGCCAATATAGTCAAAACAAGTAAGAAAATCCCGATAAGGGGTCAACAGAAAACCCCAATCGCTATCAAATATATGTAATATGTAAACTATATACGTCTATATTACATCGCAGTTAATTCAAAACACAATCAGATATTATTCAATTTCACAAAAAAAATGTAAACAAATCACAGGTGGGAGGAAAAGAGATAACAAGCTGCAACAAAAAACAACTTCTAATCACTTCTTTTGCACCCGCCTTAAACATCAACCCAAATTCAACCATGTCAGCCATCAAACTAGATTACTTTTGGAGCCAAGGGTGTTGCAAGCACTGCTGTGCGGTAGGTCGTTTCTCTGGATCAAAATCAAGAATTGGATTCAAGAACTCTGCAAACTCACGAGCATCAGTTTCAGGAAACTTGAACTTGTCAATGAGTAAACGACTCAGTGATGAGTGTTTGAGTCTGCGGATCCTTTTTAGGTCACCATGTCTATCAAAGTAGTCTTTGGATTGACCCCCACCAATGGCTATCTGTTTAAGTTTAGTAAAAAAGGAAAAGAATAATAAAATAAAAGTATCAATATTTATAGCTTAGATGGGAATTGAAGGAGTTGAATATTTGTCACCTTCTTAGGCATCTTTCCTAGAAGTTCCATCATTAGAGCAAGGTGGTCCTGCATTGATCATGCCACATAAGCAAATAATTCCAGCCGAAGATATTAAGAGTGGTCCATAAACAACAAACCAGAAGTGTCAGCGTCGACCCATTTACTTATAAATGAGTCGATTCAAATTATAATTTTACATAACCGTTCAAACAGGTAAAACAGGCCAGGTTATCATGTCTTTTATCACTAACGGGTCAAACAGGTAAAATCAAAACAAGTTCGCTAAAAAGGAAAGGTCAACTCCAATTGTGGAAACTCATCCAACGTGTACTTTTAATGCATAAACACTAACTATACATGAAAAGGTTTACAATTATGAACAAAAAGTAAAAGTGCAATACCTCATCTTCACTGAAACCAGGTCCCGGCTTCGGAGCGAACATCATTTCACCAGTAGCAAGTTCAAACGCAGTGCAAGCAAACGACCACATGTCAACCGGGAACGAGTAACCCGATTGCAGAATAACTTCAGGAGCCCGATACTGTCTTGTCTGAATCTCTTCAGCAATTGGTTTATCAGCCCAACATGCGTTTCCCAAATCCACAATCTTACACCTAAAATCAATACCATCAAGGCATCTTTCAGGCTTCACCTCTTGTGCACACCCGCCCATCACACCCCGTCTTTCAGCTGCAATTTTAGCCACCGCTCTTCTCACCCGCTGCTTCAGTTTCTTTTCAATCACATTAACCGCCCCTCCACTGCCCAAACTTCCCTCAGGTCGTTCAAGAATTGGGGGCGTTTTCGACCTAATCGGATCTTTCGCTGGATTTATCGTAGACATAAGAAGTATATTCTCAGGTTTTAGATCCGTGTGTATTATATGAAGCTCTCGGTGTATATAATCAAGTCCGATTAATATGCATCTACACACCTCCTTCACTTTACTCAACTCAAGACCTTTGTAACGGTTATATCTTATGAGGTGCAGTATGCTATCACCAAGATACTCAAGAACCATGCACAAATGCTGCCCGTTGGGGCCCCTGTGTTTGAAATGATCCACTAATTGCACAACACATTTCTCATTTTTCGGATCATTCTCCGTTAGAGTCGATAGAATCTCGATCTCGTGGACTGCAGCTTGCACAAACTCAGGTGCACTCTTCTGGATCTTGAGCGCAACATATTTCTACAAATTAACAACCAAAACTTGTATCATTATGAACCCTAACACCAATATAGGCTAATCATATATAATTTACAGCATGGGGTTCTAAAACTAGAAAGTCATAGGAAGGGTATCAAATGGACTCCGATCGAACTCAAACTAGCGGCATTAGAACTGTCTCGTCGAACTCTACGATATTAGATTTGTTCAGATCATTATGCCTTTTTATGTTATATTTTGCGGTCCTTTTTTCCTAAATTTAGGAGACCGTGTATGATAACTTAGCCCGATTTACATTAACAAAAATGATAAAACAACAAATTAGAAATAATATTAAGTTTTCATAACAGGTAATGATCTACATTTGGTACTGTTAATAATATTAATAACATGATTTGATATTATAATATAATAATGTACTAATTAGGTTAGAAATGGCATCGGAATGACAGATCTCGCATAATTAGGTTAAAAGAAATAACTTACGGATGTTTGTGTGTCGTAGGCAAGCCAAACGGTGGAGAACTGGCCCCAGCCGAGCTTCCGTTGGGCGATGAAGCGACCGGCGGCGAAGGAATCGCCGACTCTGACGGCGTGGTAGCCTCCTTTCCGGTAGGAATCGAAGTCCTCGTCGTCCTCAGAGGCGGATGAAGAAGAACAGGACATGATTGATTGAATGATCAATGAGTTAATTTGATCTGATCCTTCAGACACAATAATAATAATAATAATAATAATAATAATAATAATAATTTGAAAGATGAATAATATTATTATTGCTGAATGAATAAAGAGAAATTTGGGGAAAGTAAAGAGTGGTCTGCCTGGCCTTCAATCCAACTCTTTCTCCACTTTTTCCTCGCTCTTCAAACTCAAAGGTCCTGCCTTTTTCAAGTTTCCTTCTATTTACTTGCTTTCTATATCTTACTAGCCGGTGTGACACACGGGGTTGTAAACATTAATCCGAAAACATGTGTTAATAAATATGATAAAAAGTAAACTTAAACAATATAATTAAATAAAAGTTTTCTTTCCCGTCTGTTGTAACGTAGGGTTGTGTTAGTGTTGCACTACTATTTTGGATATATAAAAGAATAGTTAATCATCATGTTCTATATATGAGTACAGCAATCATACATACTACTAGAAAAACCTCTTTGTATGTCAAATTATTAATACCGGAAATCTTAATGTGAGGTCAAGCCATAATCACAAAGGTAAAATGGTAAAAAAGTTCATCATATTAATTTTTTTATAACAAAATGCTTCCGTAATCCATAGTTCCTACACTGCCTTATTGTATGGATCCAAAAAAGAGTTTGTATGCTGGTAATGTGAGGCCTTAACGTTTTTTTAGGTTCGTTGTAAAGTTCAGCCGTGTTTGAAGTGAATATTGGTGACAAATATAAGCCATTGAGCCCCCCTTCTGCAAATATAGAAGACAAAATATTAATAACAATAATAGAAAGTTTCTAAAACTTAAAATGTCAACTTAGGGGGTGTTTGGTAGAGGGAATTGAGGGGTGAGAAATGGAATTGGAAAAAATTCTCTTGTTTGTTTATGAAAGAAAGAGGTGAGAAATGGAAATAAACCATTTCCATTTCTCTTATTTCTTTTCTCTACAAAAAGCGGAGAATTGGATTTCTAGGGTTCCATTTCTCAGTCTCATTCCAGGGTTTCCTCCATCGATCTGCTAGGTATGATTCTTCCATCCTCTCCTTCTTCTTTAACAACATATCTTTGATTTTTGAAACCCTACTTTACGATTTTGCTTGCTTCTGCTCCTTCACTCTTCCGTCACATTAACATGTTCTTTATAACTACGATTTCTTCATCTTCGTATCAGTTTCTCTGTATATCTATTTGAACCAAGGATGAAAGCCATTTTATATATGGGGTTTCAGTATATTACCCATGACCCAGGTACTTTTCATTCTTACTTGATACATAAAGTTGTAACATGAGTAAATGGTCGATTACAAGGGCTGTGTGCATCCGGCGATTTAAGTTCCTATCAAGTAACACGATTTAACTTAACTTCAATCTTCATCCAATTTGGTTAGAAAAAAGTCACACGTACATAAATTTATAGTTTTGTGTAATTTGTAGCTTTAAAGGTGAGGATGAAAATGAAAACATGAGCTTTCAGGTTGTGAAATTGAAGACACAGGATAAGAATAAACTTCAGGAAGAATTAGGGCTTTCAGGTTAGTTTTAGAAATGCCATTTTTGTATCTAATGTTTAGGCCTTTAAATGAATCGAATGAACACAAACGGAGCATGTTCATGTTCGTTCATTCGTTTAGCTTTAACCGAACAAGCGTTTGAACACAAACAAATAAATGAACAGGGTTTTCTTGTGTGTGTTTGTTTGTTAAGAAAATGAACGTATTCGTCTATGTTTGTTTGTTAACAGCATAAAGTATAAACGAACGGTTCAGGAACTTAAACAAACAAACATAACTGAACATAGATGAACAACATAACTGAACTAAAACCTATTAAAAGTAAATGTGAACAATGTTTGTGGTCTAAAAAGTTATTTAGACTAGAGTAAACTTTAATGGGCCTAAAAATTTAAATGAATATGTTAACGACCTAAAAAATTCGTAAACCAACGAACATAAAATAATTTAAATGAAAAAACGTAAACGAACGTTCATGAACATAAATGAGCGAACGGGACAAGTAATCATGTTCGTTCGTTTAACTAAATGAACAAAACTTTGTGTTCATGTTCGTACGTAAATAAACGAACATAAACGAATGGTTCACGAACTGTTCATTGAGCGTTTGGTTTGTTTACAAGTCTACTAATGTTTAGTAAAAATATCTGATGGTTTTCTGTTGCTAGATAATAATCAAGAAACTAAAGGAACATGGCAAGAAAGCCTGCAAATATGGAAAGATATTCTGAGAAGGGAGCAATTAGCCGAACAGTTAGATTCATCACGTGCTAAATATGCAATTGAATTTGACATGAAAGAGGTTGAAAAAAGTTTTCGTGAAGAAGATGCAAAGGCGAAAGCCAAAGGCACACAAGGCGTTAGAGCACTTTGGATATCAAAAAGATGGTGGCGTTACCGCCCTAAACTGCCTTACACTTATTTTCTTGAAAAACTTGAACATTCTGAGGTCAGACATGTGACTTTTTCTTAGATTTCTCTTTCTGAACACCTCATTTTTCTCAATATAGAGCTTTGACAAGTGGCTGCTGTTGTGTTCACTGAGGACCTGAAAACATTATATGTAACAATGAATGAAGGGTTCCCTCTAGAATATGTTGTAAGTTTCATACTTTTAATATCTTAAAAACTCTGCAACTTTTTCCTTTGACTTTGACTGATTCGGGTTGTTTTCTATAGGTTGATATGCCTCTTGATCCATACCTTTTTGAAATGATCACAAATTCAGGAGTTGAAGTTGACTTACTTCAAAGGAAGCAAAGCTATTACTTATTAAAGTTTATAATTGCATTACTTCCCGGAATCTTGGTTTTGTGGTTTTTAAGGGAATCGCTAATGCTTTTACACATTACTTCAAAAAGATTCCTCTACAAGAAGTATAATCAGCTTTTTGACATGGCTTATGCCGAAAACTTTATCATGGTAACGTTATAATCTTCATATAAAACTTACTTTCTTGTTAGATATATACATATTTCATGGCCAATTTTTTTTTATTTTTATGTTAAATTCATTTTACAACTGCAGCCAGTTAGAGAAGTTGATGAAACAAAATCAATGTATAAGGATGTAGTGTTAGGTGTAGATGTTTGGAATCTTTTGGATGAATTAATGATTTACATGCGGAATCCTATGCAATATTATGAGAAAGAAGTCAAGTTTGTTCGGGTAATTTTAAATATTTTTGTATGATCAAATATTTGAAATAGGCCTGCAAATGAACTGAACGTTCAGTCATTTGTTCGGCAGGAAGTTCGTTTCATTACTAAATATTTGGTTGAAATTTATGCATCTTTTTATATGTTTTTTATTTTTTAATAAATATTTGTTATGAAAAAAATACTTGTGCTAATGATAAAGTTGATATAATTCTCTGTTTATTTCCTATGTACCAAACAAGAGAAATGATTCTCAGCTATATTTCTCTACTGAAATCTCTGTACTACCAAACAGAACAGTCAATTCTCATTCTCCAGACCAATTCCCTTTCTCTGCAATTCCATTTCTCTATTCCATTTCTCTACAATTCCATTCTCTGTACCAAACACCCCCTTAGTGTGTTTCGTATGGCTACAGAATATAAGCATATACTGTATTCTTATAAGAATTACTTGAAGAAAGTCAAGCCTTTTGAACTGCAATATATAAAGCAGGTCATACATACACATTCCAAAGAGTTACCACAATTTTAGTCGGTGAGTATTCGGCCTTAGAGAGTACTCGGGGATGGCTCTCTGAGAACTCGGCCTATGCGGGGATTACTCGTTGAGTACTCGGTGCCTAGGCGCGATTTTTACAACCACTGTGTAGCTTCTGTAATTATAATTTCGACCCTTGAATTTGATATCAATCAGAGTTTGGATCTGAACTAAATTAGGTTTGACTAAATGCAGATCACCAAGATAATTGTCTACAGCCAAAGCAGGCTGCAAAACAAACCATTAGGCCACCCTCCTTTGCAACCTAAATCATAAATAAATATTATTTCTAATTCCAACTCAAGAAAATGTAACTTATTTAAATTGCAAAACAATATTACTACTGCCAATTCTCTAAAACTACTTAATTGTAAGTGAAATTGTGGCACACTGAAAATGATAAATTTCCCATTTATGTAACTTACGAATGTTGAAAACAAAAACAAAAAGGTCAAATGCCTGAAGGTGATCGCTTTGTTTTAATTTTTTCATGACGAAATGTGCCACCCAATCATGATATATAATAGGGATGAGCATTTGGTATTTGGTACCGGTACCGAAATCGATACCGATTTGGTACCGAATCAGTACCAAAGTTTTGAGTTTCGGGATCAGTACGGTACCGGTATTTCCCGAATTTTTCTCTTCAATACCGGTACCGTACCGGTACGGTACCGAGCTCATCCCTAATATATAATATGCCCACCTTGAATCATAAAACTGGGTATGATAGCCATTTGACCGGCCAAAAGCATGATATAGCAAATAGCTAGTAACATATTTTGACCCGCCTGTTTAAATTAGCATAGCAATGATCCTTCGGGTTTTCCAATGAAAGATAAACATAATAAATAAGAAAATTTTATTGATTCCTATCAATTTTCTTTGAACTTGAAATTTGACATAAATTTACATACTTTTTGGCCCGTGCAAACATATTAGGAATTGTAAGTTGCCCATGTAGTTCATCTTGAATAACTCCCTATGCCCAGATGACACTAAATATAGCATATATGTGTGCGCAACTGTGCATACACAGACATGCTTATTATGATCAGTGGTAAACTTTGGTGACGAGCTACTTTTGAATTTGACAGGCATAAGGCTAACTAATGAGTCATGAAAGACATAAGGCAATTTGGTAATTTAATGCACGGTGATCTAACTTATGAAAACCTTTTCATGTAGGTATGTTTTTTAAATATAAAAAAAGTAATAAATAAATAACCTTATTTATAACGTGTTTGTATGTATGGATGGAAATGCAAGCTATGATTATTCTATGAACCTAGTAAACAATTACATAAACAAACTTTCCCACCATTAACAATGTTAGATTTGAAAAAGACCAAACACATTAGGATGACATGGTATACAGCTTCTTTTAATTGGCAACACAAACATAAAACAGTACCACACTACCACCAAACAAATAAAAAGGAATTAGAAGTAATATCATGTTGGGACATTAAACTGTCCATATGGAGGACCTTTCTAACATATCCAAGATCAAAAAGCTTTGCGTTCGGGTACCCATCCAAAAGAACATTCATGAATTTAAGTCCCTATAGATTGTATACAACATTAGAATTAAAATACCGTTAATTAATCAAACAGCAATTCATAATGCAATGACTTACCAATGTGTCATCCTTGAGGTCAATTGGAAGATAATTTTAAATCACTCTCGTAGCAATATCATCAATAATGTTTAGGTTGACCAACAATAAGTCAAAGGCATAAGCTGCCATGGATCCTACCTGCAAAATTAGCATAACTCATAGTGAAATTTAGATAAGTAATTGTGTTAAAAATATTGTGATTTTTCCATTGTTCATTTGATCTATATACAAATATTGAGTTTTATTATAGTGGTATAGGCCCAACAGTTTTATCATTTATGTACATGTTTACTTTCAATTGCTGTTCGTTTAAATTATGTTTGTCGTCAATGTTTATTTGTGCAGCTCGTTTGAGTTCATGAACACTTCGTTTATGCTCTTAATGAATGAAAACAAACAAAAAATCCCCTCTCTTTATATTGTATTGTTCGTTTCAAACGTTTGTTCAGTTAGTTCAGTTAAAGTTAAACGAACGAACATGAACATACTTTGTTTGTGTTCGTTCGGTTTGGCTCGGTTTGTTTAGAAGCCAAGCCTAGCGATTAGTCACCAGTTGTAGATTTTACTTGATGTAAATAACTACCTCCATTGCAATTAAGTATACACATTATGGCGTGTTCAACTTTATAAATGATAAGAACATATAAACCCTAACTGCACTAACCTGAGGTTGGCAGCCCATATCTTCTCAGTCTTGAATCTACCAGTTCATCCAAATCATCATTTTCGCCACATCAGATTTTTTTTAATTTGGAAGAAACCTCTTGTGTGCAATGAACACCTAAATATGTTACCTTCATAAGCTCTATGTAATACCCCTAATACCATAAAACAAAACAACAATGAAATTCCAAAAAGCAAACATAACTGGTAAATAATAATAATAATAATAATAATCGAACCATGATAAAACCCATTTTCAAATTTGAGACAGTAATATCCATGTTTGACAATCATTGTATTTCTTTCTTTGGTAGCTCTAATTAGAATATTAGCCTTTTGCTTCAACTAAAAAGAACCCTAATTAAGATATCTAAAAAAAACAACAATGGTAACAAACTGTAAATGGGTCACATAAACGAATCTTCCTACACATAAAATTACCTAAATTAGCGAGTCAATCAGCAAGGCTCTTCTTCTTGTTGTTGGTTCATACAATGCGGTGAAACCAAGCTACAAACAATTACGCAAAAAAGAAGCGAAAAACAGAATTAGAGAAATCAATCAGCTGCAAGAACCAGTTAGTATGAAACGCAATAGAAAACCCTAAATTCGAAATCGAAATCCCAAAACAAATCACTATTTTTTTTTTTATTATTATTGTTGTTGTTTGTAATTAATTTTATCATCAATAGTATCAGAGGGAAAGTGAAGATTTGAACCGGGAGCTGGCTAGAGCTTTTGAAGTTTAAATCTGATCTTAATTGGGTTTTTGCAATGAGTTTTTAGGTAGCGGGTTTCTCTGAGTTTAGACTATCAATAGTATCTGCAATCACATACGTTTGGGGTCGCCTTTCAAACTTTATTCGTTGGTTGTTGAAAGAAAGTAATTAGTTTTATTAATAACATATATGATTTACAAGTTACAACATAGATTTATTTTGTTTTGAGTTGCAATAGTCAATTGTTGAGAATTAGGTAACAACTTGCTAAACTGATCAGCAAAACTACTTTTATTTTTATAAGCAGACTTTATATTTATATATCCAAGCAGGGAGAAAATTTGTGATTCATTAAAAAAAATTAGATTGGCTCGATTAAAGTAGAATTAAGGTCACGCTTGAACTTGAACTTGAACTATGTCTTCCTCTAGTATTAGAATATTAGATTTTAGATGGATTGACTTAAATCATGTGAGATTTTTAGGACTCGTGATATTTTGTATTTGTTGTTTGTGTACATGTATTTTATAACATATATCTATTACAACTTGGTTGAGTTGAGTTAATATTAACTTAAAAATTTTGATAAGATAATACTTCTTGAGATTGATCATAAATGCTCTTAAAAGTTTATAATTGAGTTTTCTTAAGCTTGATACCGTGTTAACTAAACTCATCTTGATCACGTCCTCAAATCTAACATATGAAACTACATATCTCATGTATTGCTTATTGTGGGAAATGAGCACACATTATTGGTTTAATAGTTGTACCTTTTTCTATACAAATAGTTAGGAGTGATCAAACGAGTCTCAACCGCCAGACCTAACTTCGACCAAGACCCAATTAATAGTAAAGACCGGACCTGATGACCAACCCTAATGTTAATAATTGGTTCGAGTCCTAGACTGGTTTCTCGGGACCTAAAGATTGTGTAGCTAGAGATGATAAAGTGAAACCACAAATCTTTTTAAATATTATTTTATTATATATTATAAAAATATGTTTATTGTTTTATTAATATATGATGATAATAATACACTGATGTCACGTCAACAACAAACATGCTATCATAGGTTATATTTACAATTATTTATAACAATACCAAATCAAGGTACCTTAATATTAAAACAAGAAAAAAAAAAAGAAAAAAAAGAAGGAATTTTGTGAGAAAAAAACCATAAATATGTTGGTTTTTTCATGTTATTTGCCTTGCCCAACGAGTACAAACTTTCGGTTTCACATTTTCGCTATCTTATAAAAGATAGTCCGGGACATTAGTTTTTTTAATCTCTTAGTTTGAAAGTCTAAAAAAAAGTTAACTCTTTACTTTAACTTTAGTTGAAAATTGTAATCCACTTTTGATTTTGTTAGGCCAATTCTAATTTTCGTTAAATAACAACCAAACCAACCCTAAATGCATAACTGATAACTAAATGGATATTTAATCTATAGGTTTTCGAAAACTCGAACCAAAAATTTCAGTTAGAGCACAAAATCAAACCGACCCATACACTTATGCACTATTGTCATTGCCTCAAAATCAACTATATAAATACTTTTAAAATGGGCTTATATTGTATACAATTTGCCATTGGTTTGTATGATACAAGATTTATAGTTATGGAAATGTCAGTCTCAAATTCACCTATTTAACTAAAATTGGCACCTATAATATTTCATTTAAATTCTATTAATTTGAAGGCGGTTGGGTGAGGGATCGGATGACCCATCATATCTTAAATTTATTTCAAAAAACAACTTTTAGCATCTACATTAAAGTCCATGTATAAATAAAGTTTGGATTTATTGGAGTTCTGTTCAAACACTTTACCTAGTACCTACACAATACGCATTATTTTAAGTAGTTATATAGCCCACTTTCTTAGAGCACAATTATCATATATAACTTTGCTTCATTCCGTTTATCAAGTACAGCACTCACTATGTTGTGTCATTTCTCACTTTATCAAGTCTATAATTATTTGTTAACCATAAAATATGCTCACTATATAGAAGTATCATAAAACTTTACCTTGATTTCTTATATCCGTGTAATTACTTCTTTAATTTATAAAAGTCCTTTTTCTTTCATATAATATAGGTAAGACTCAATCCAACATGCACTCCATTGCGACTCGGTACTCTCCTGGTTTTACCTTTCCTCATCTTGACATACTCTCACTTTTGAGTCAAGTCATTTTTTTATAAAATATGGAAATGGTCATCTTTCTCATCATTTAGTTTTATAGATCGTAATGCTTAGAGCATTCATAGTACGCCACTTATACTTTGTGAGTGTGTTTTACAAACTACAGAATGTTGTTGTGAGTGGAGTAGATATCAAATATTACTGTTCATTGGCAAACAATAGGAATACACGCAACATGTCCATTCCTCTGCAAGTTCATTTTGGCCATACTCATGTGCACCCATGCCGCTAGTGTGTGTGTGTGTGTGGGGGGGGGGGGACTCCTAAGAGGCATGTGTTGCCAACTCAACCAATCTTGTCAAAAAGTAGTGCCAGGCTTATGATTTTTTTCCTACCATTATCAGTTTTCTTGATGGTCAGATGTCTCTTAACTCGGCATTCGAACTTTTGGGTTAGGTCATTTCGGATCATATAAATATGATAATTTTCGTTGCAACTCGTAAAATAAGATGTAAAATGAAGTTTTGAGTTAGTCATGACCTCGAAAAGGTAATATTTATTTGAGTAAATTGTATTTTGCATCCATGTGGTCAGCACACTTTTGTTAGTTGCAACTCTTTTTTCTGATTTTTGGCATCTAACACTCTAGTGGTGAAAATGAGCTGAGTTGCTCGCGAGATACTCGAGATCGGCTCATTAAAAAGCTCAATCGAGCCGAGCTTAATCGAGCCCGAGCTTTATTTATCGAGCTTGAGCTAGCTCGCAAGCCTAAACGACCCTTTCATTTATATATTTTTTTAAAAATATATATTAAATAATATATATATATATATATATATAATGTTATGAAAAAATAAATAAAAATAACTGAATACTCCCTCCGTCTCATTAAAAGTGTCGTGGTTTAAAAAACACAAAGTTCAAGGAAGATTAAATGATTACCTTTTTTGCTTACAAAATCACAATAATGCCATTGAAAATTGAGCCCATTAACATTAATTATTAATGCTAGTTATGTGTGTTTAAGGGTAAACTTGAAAATTGACTAATAAATTTTGAAAGTGGACATTTGTAATGTGTAAACTAAAAATGGAAATATGGACACTTCTAATGGGACGGAGGGAGAGATATATATTATTTTATACATAAAATTATAACAGAAAAAATAAATAAAAATAATTATAATTATATAAAAAAATAATTGATAAATTGTAAACGGGCCGAGCCTGAGCCGAGCTCGAGCTTGAAAATCTACTCACGAGCCAAGCTCGAGCTTTGAAAATAAAACTCGAAACTAGCCGAGCTCGAGCTCGAACTTTGTGTTAGTTAAACGAGCCGAGCTCGAGCTTTGTGTTAGTTAACGAGCCGATCTCGAGCCTAGTTGAGCTCCGGCTCGGCTCGACTCGTTTGCACCTCTACGACACCCTGACGTTTGCAGGGTGTGACAAATTGAACCCTCCATCTAGTCAACCATCCGTTGACTGCTAAAAAAAGGTGCACTTACTATAACACCCATAAGTGTTTATTAACAACAAACGGTTCGTTCTTTTCTTCCATTACCCCAATTGAGCCCGAATTTCTTCCCCAATTTCAACACCCTTCATTCGATCGAAAAGGCCCGACTACCATGTCTCAATCTTCGTCTTGTTCGTCAAAATAAAACAACATATTCGATGTGGCAGATGCGAGATGCTCGTGTGGTGGGCAACTTTCTATCGAACTTTGAAGACCGGAGCAAACCCTGGTCAGCGTTTCTTATATTGTGTAAGTCTTCGAAAGCCTGTAATTTTCTTGGTTAACTAGGTTTATTTGGTTAACTGTTGTCACAGACCCATACCCTGCCTCAGGAAGGGAACCGTGAACACAAGTGGTGGTATCAGTGTTTATTAAAATATTTAGTAGCGGAAAAATTCATTAGGACCGTAGTTATGAAAAATCATCAGAGTGTAAAAAAAGCACTATGATCCTTATTTCATAAACCTGGTGAGTACATTTATTTGTAAATGACACATTTTTACAATTATATTATTAAGATGTTTTTACATTTTCCTACTTACAAATTACCTAAAGGTATTTGTCTCTCGACCATATCTATGACTATGGTCATATTATTTATTGGCTAACACTTGTCCAATAAGTAATGTGTAATAACCAATAAGGTAAGCCTCGTATACAAAGCCCCGCATACCAGTAGTAACCATCCCGTAAGTCTACAAAAACGAGGTGCTGTTTGTTTTTGAAGACAAAAACTGTCTGTAGTCTGATTTCATGTCTGCAATTGAAGATGTGGTCTGAATGTCTGCAATCTAAAAATACAATACTGTTTGTTTTATAAACTGGGTATCGTCTGCATAACCTGAAAATTAGTTACCTATCATACATATCACAGTAGACAAAAGTCATTTAACGTCTGTAGACAGCTAAAATAATTGGCAGTGGTGTACGAACTATGGAAGTAGGTGGTAGTGGACGATTGGTGGCAAACAATTGTGGTAGGCGGTGAACGGTGGTGGTAGACGGTGGGTGGTGGTGATGGATGGTTGTGGTGGGGTGATGGACGATGGTGGTAGTGGACGGTGGTGGTGGCGGACGGTGGGTGGTGGTGGTGTTGGACATTGGGTGTTGGTAGGATGTTAAGAAGTGTGAAGACGTTGAACAATAGCTTATTTTTTTAAGACTATAAAAGCATTTTTCAGATATTTTATTTTAAAAAAAAACAGTCTTCAGAAGCTTATGTCTGTGCGCCCGCAGACGTAAGCCCCTTGTAGACTTTTTAAGCAAAAACAAACAGCACCTTAATCACTGTAATGCAATGAAAACCTTTGGACTATCTTTGTCATCAGTTTTAAAGGTTTAAAATCTCAATGACAAGTTTGGAAAACTGGTTATCTCACACAAATGTGAGTTGTATGAAAACTCGAATGTATCACCTTGTAGATTTATTGTCTATGAGCTTCCTGGTAACTAAGCACCAAGATTAACACCATGTAGTATATATTAGGGGGTGTTTGGGATTCCTTATTTTCCCCTCCTTATGACTTCTAACTTTTCTAACTTATTAAAAAATTAAAAAGGCATTTGGGTTTGAGAGAAAAAGTTTCATAAGTCACAAGGTTGCAACTTATGACTTTTCCATAAGTCATAAGGAGGTAAAAATAAGGAATCCTAAACACCTTCTTAGTATAAACTGATAATCGTAACGATAGTCACGAGATTAAAAACTTTACATGATGGCACAAAATTTTTCACCTTGTTCAGGCCGAGATTTGGATTCGTATACTAAAGTTTCTTTTGATTATCGTTGCGGAGATTCGGTTTTATACCAATATATTATAAGATAAAGTGAGGGGGGGGGGGAGATGAGCTTTGAACGACGATAAGCCTGGATCACCTTCCTTTTCTAGCTGATTTTGAAATTGGTCGCATATCGCGATGGCCTAAAAGTGAGAGAGAGTAGTGAGCTTTTATACATTGGATGATCCTATTTTTGTAAGGATGTTAATATGATCCTATTTTCATATGAAGTCGTTGTTGACTTGACCGAGTTTGATTTGGAGAGATCAAAGAAGGTTGTATGGGCTATTCATGACCAGGCCTCCAAACTCATCCATGCTAAAACTAAATTTGAAATTGAGACCGGGAAGAAAACTATGAATTTAACCATCAAGACGGACCCGATTAAGTTTAAACGCACCGCCATGGATCTCAAGGACAAGATTACGTGTCTAAAGCAAAAATCTGACTTGGTAGTTGATAGATTTTAGTTAATGAGGCCCTTGGTAGAGGGTGTGGTTGAGACATTTGGTGTCTACAAAGTCATTTGTGGGCTAGAAAATGGTGAAGTAGAAAGGCGTCTAGAAGAAACGAGTAAGGATTTATCTGAACCAAATGGCTTAGAGGAAGAAGCTTTTGAAAGATTTAAGGAAATATTTGCAAGCCATGTGGCAGAGATTGATGATCACATGTCTGTATGTGCAAAAGAATTGAAAGACCTTAGGGAAAGTATTAAGGTGAAAAAGTCAAACATCAAGAAACATGGATAAGCATGTTCAAAAAGCTATAAAAAGAACTTTTGAACATCATGATCCTTGGTATGGCACCAAGGAAATTATAGCAATATCATTTATGATTTTTGATATAGCAATATCATTTATGATTTTTGATCTTGAGGAAGAGCTTAGAAACCTTATAAAGAAAAATGAGATTATTGAGGAAAAAAATGAGAGATTTAATAACCATATTTTATATAGTTATCAACATGGTTAAGGTGCACATCATTTCCATGGTAAAGCTGCTTAAAGATATGAAGATGGGTTTAAGAAAGTTGAAAGAGATCGTCCATGTTGGTGAGCTAGCCGGGCAAGGCCCATTAAGTGTGATAAAAACTGAAGCTGTGATAAAGCTATAAGATGGTGAAACTGTGATTAAATTGTCGGAAAAGGATGCGACTGTGATTAAATCGTCGAAAAAGATGCAGCATAACTGGCAGTTGATAACATCGGCAGCTTTAGTGTGTTAGCTGAGTAGGGTAATGACTTCAATGATATCCTACAAGACTCCTCAAGTGACAATGATGGTCGGGTGTTATGCACATATATTAGCAAGTAAAATGTTTAGTTTTAATTGTTTATTGCACGAACTTTAGTACTTTATATGTGTTTATTTTGTTACAGGTCACAGGTGACTAATGCAGCTAATTTGGACCTGTGCAAACACAGAATAAAGATCATGGATGACCAGCATGCGAAACGAGACAAGAAACAAAGTTTGGCTGGTGAGAAAGCCCGTCGCGTGACAGTGATGGTCGGGTATTATGCACATATATTGGCATCTAAACTGTTTAGTTTTAATTGTTTATTGCATGAACTTTGGTACTTTATATGTGTTTATTTTGTTACAGGTCATAGGTGATTAATGCAGCTATTTTGGACCTGTGCAAACACATAATAAAGATCCGGGATGACCAGCATGCGAAACGAGACAAGAAACAAAGTTTGGCTGGTGAAAAAGCCGTCGCGTGTGATACGTGACGGGGTTGAAGACAGTCCATCACGATTCTCGATGGACTATTTTAATGAAACATTGACTTTTTGGTCCATCGTGATACGCGATGGACCCTGGAGAAAGTGAGCGTGATACGCGATGGGTTTCAAAAATGGGAAAATTAAGGCTTTGCATGTAATATCATTTTGACGACCTTAAAAGATATATCTCATTCCAGAATAGTTTCTAGGAGTCAAGAGATGATTTTCTACCATTCCAATCATTAAGAGGTCATTCCTAATGGCTTTTCTCATCAAAATTGTAGATCGATTGACGAAGATGAGCGGCGAGTTCTCTCGAGTGTTACGCCAGATGTAGAGTATGGTATTTTTACTGTTTTACTCATGTTTTAAGAACAAACTAATTTTAATTGTTAATTATCAATCTATGAACATTGATGTTTGGTGTTATTGTGCATTCAGTCGGTTTAGGTTTATTTCAATCAGAAAGATTAGTTTGTCAGTTGATGTGATACGTGTTTCATAGGGTTGTATTGATTAGTTTGAATATGATGAAGCATACAATTTCCCTTAGTTGAGTCACGCTGGTAAGGAACCTTTGATAACCAGTGCCACATGTTAGCAATTGTTGATGCGTAAGGTTTGACTAGTGGATTTACTAGATTCGATTATTAATAATTAACCTATTAAATGACATGAGATTGTTGTTTGTTACATGTTTGAACCCCTGGTGTGATTTGCTCTTGTTAATTGTCTGAAACTTGATTAATTGTTTTCTTAATATTAAGCTTAAATCGTTGCTAGTGTAATCAGCACTCCAAATTTCATACTTCATAATGTTAGAATTTAATTACACATTACACCAGTAGCGGATCCAGACATAGCGGGGGCAAAAATAACCAATAAAACTAAACTACGTGAAAATGTAAAAAATAGGTAATATATTGATTAGCAAGTTAGGGTTAGTCTATTTAAATAGCATTATGGTTAGATATTACAAGAACGTGTGAGATGCAACCAAGTTAGGGTTCATTTAGAGATACACACGAGATGTAACTGAGTTAGGGTTCATCAAGAAGCAACTAAGATAGGGTTCATCAAGAGTCAAACCGAGTTAGGGTTTGACGAGGGGGCTGAGGAGGGGTCGATGAAGATGCAGATGCTAGTGGAGACGCGCCTCTTGATCTGGACGCACATGAGGTTCGTTGTATTATATTATCGTTTTACGGTTACTTTTAATTTGTCTATTTATTAAACGTTTTTTTATTGTTTTGTTATTAGCCGCCGTCGTAGCACGTTCCCCTTACATATCACGTAGTGCGTTTGGATCCCGCCATTGACGCCCGATTACAGGCCATTGAGGGAGGCATGCTACAGATGCAACATGGGATGATACAGATGGCGCGCCAGATTAGCTGGGTGGTTAGTTATTTGGGAGCCACTCAGCACGGTGAGATATACAAAGTGCCCCCACCCAGTTTTGACCACAAGGCGAGCACGTCGGGTGTCAGATGCGGACGGGGCGACGACGTGGACAACGCCGGTCAGGGATCGGGGGCCAGATGTAGGGGCGAGAACGACGTCGACGTTCATGATACGACGTTTACGGCCCCTGATGACGACGACTTAGGGGCGAGAACGACGTTGATGTTCATGATGCGGCGTTTACGGCCCTTGACGACGACGACTTAGGGACGCTTATGTAGATTTTATATTTTGTTTTAGTTGTATTTTGTTTTATTGTACGAGCTCGCTGTTTTGTATATAATATATGTTTTGGTGTATCTATGTGTTTATTCTTTTGAACGAACTTCTAGAAATCAAGCTGACTGTTAATAACAACTATTTATTAATGTTAAATAAAAAACAAAAAAAAATAAATAGAAAAGAAAACAAAGAGAAAAAAAACATAATAAGATAAAAATTGATGGATTTTTTTAAAAAAACCCTCTAATACGCCGAGCATAGCTCTATATGCGGTGTATTAGGGGTTTTTCGTGGTTTCTCTAGAAAATCCGCCGTATATATGATTGATTTTGTTTTTGAATTATTATTATATTATAGAAAATCCGCCGTATATATGATTGATTTTGTTTTTGAATTAGTATTATAGGGAAAAGTTAAAATGCAAAGGGAGACAAAAATGAAAAGGGTGAGAAGGATTTGCGGCCACACAAAAAAACCTCTCAAAAAAATTCCAAAAAATTAATAAAAAAAATCATAACTCAAAATATAAATAAAAAATGAATAAATTAAAAAAAAACAAAAATGTTTCGCTCGTAATTCTTGTTTCAAAAAAAAAAACCGAAAAGACACAATACATAGATAAAAGACACAATGAAGAAAATGAATAAAAGACACAATTAAAAATAAAAAAAGACACAATAAATCGCAAAATATAATACAATCTCGAACAAAATATAACACAATGTTGACTAATATAACACAATATCAAGAAAAAAATACACAATAAAATTGCAAAATATAACACAATGTTGACTAATATAACACAATATTAAGAAAAAAAGACAAAATATTAAGGAAAAAAGACACAATCAATGACGAAAATGAACACAAAACACAATGATAAACAAAAAAGATACAATGATCTTTTTCCTTCAACATTGTTTGTTTGTTTGTTTTTTTTAGAACGAGAAGGACGGTGGAAACGTTTTTGTGCTTTTATTAAATTTTGAGTTATGATTATTTATTTATTTATTTTTAATTTTTTTGAAGGGTTTTTTTGTATGGTTATAAATCTTTCTAATCCTTCTCATTTTTGTCTCCCTTTGTATAATAACTTAACCCTAGTATTATATCAAGAAATTTCAAGAATGAATTGTATTTATGAAAATTATTCAAATACACAAATAAAATAAAAAATGAGCATCTGTAAAAAAATTAACTTTATTTTACTAAGTAGATTATTTAACCATAATCTACCTATTCTAATAAAGTAAAATAAACGTGGACACTTGTCATATTTTGGTTAATTCTCACAATTTTTTCTCTCCAAAACTAATTTAACCTAATGTATTTAATAAATCAATAATTTTTCACTTTCCTTTTACACTATATTTATATAATATCTATATATTTTTATAAATATAAATATTAACATATTATTTTACTAAATATTTCAAAATACTTGGGTGAATTTCAAAAATCAACAACAAATCATGTTTCTCAAATGATTGTTTCGGGTTTTTTATGGAACTTAAATTTGATATTATGGGTCAAAAGTTGGTAAATAGATTATTTGGTACAAATTAACTACATTTAGGTCAAAATTTGTTACGGGTCAAAAATGAAAATTTTGAGTATTTTTAAAAGTTTGAGAATGCAAAATAGATTTATCGTCAAATTTGTTATGGGCTCAAAGTGTTGACTTTGAAATGTTAAAAGTATGAAAGTTAGAATTTTAAACATGATTCGGGTTTAAAATTTATTTTTAAGGGCATTTTTTAAAATAATCAAAAGGTTTGGGATGGCAAACTGACTATTTTTCCGTCAACTATTAAAATGTAAAAAAAGACTGCGAACACTTTCGACATACCATGCCCATGCCTATTAATGCTTCTAACTTTTATCAGTTTTGAAATATTTATGCTAACATTAATTTTTCCTTCAATGGTGATCAAAACGTTGTATGATAAGCATGTCATGGAAAACTATGCTCAAATGAAACAAAATATTCACAAAATTGTATGGGTTACCATGTTATTTTTTATGTTGTCATTATGACAAAATCGAGAAGCCCTCTGAAACTTATCAAAATCTTTTTCATGGTGTAGCTCAGAAAAACATAGCTCTTGAAGAACATCAATTGTTACAATTTAATGTCCTACTTTTCTTTAATTAGTGGTAAATTGATAAATATATCAATAAAGGTAACTCTCTTTTTGTATTTAGACTGAACGATTAGAACTAATATCGTATGAGAAGCTTTATTTCTGAAATTGGTTCATAACCAAAAGTCTTTCAATTATACATATATGGCACCGAGAATGAATTTTTCAATAGAAAGAAATATTCTCGGATACGTTTTTTGCGCGAGCATTTTTTTATTAAGTTCATTTAAAAAAATAATTTTGTGATATAAATAAAATCAATTTATGTACACATTGTATAGATACAAGAATAGATATAATACAGTTTTTGCCACATTCGCTATTTAATTATTTGTTTTACTTATAATTTTATAATTTGAATTTTATCGCGGGACCTCTAAAACCGGTGATAATAATAAAAAAGAATCGTGTTGTTGCAGGCAGCGGCAGTCTCCGTAAAAAACACAGAGCGATTAAATTAATTGTCTATCGATTTCGATTCCACGAGCCCTGACCTAACCCCTTGGCGCCAGATCATATCTTCCGTCCGTACACGATCCAGTGACGTACTATACGTTTGTTGTATCCGATTCCGCACGTCTCTTAGATCTTGTAATTCAATTCGTTCGAGTATGATGGATAAATACGAATTGTACTTCAAACGAGCAGATTTGGATCAAGACGGTCGGATTAGTGGCCCCGAAGCTGTTGCCTTCTTCAAAGCCTCTGGTTTACCTACGCCTGTTCTCGCTCAGGTTTCATCCAATTTTCCAATACCTTACGTCAATTTCAAACTTACTTTCTTTTCTTCAACACAAACAGTCAGCTCAAGTTATTAGGGTTTAGTATGTATGTGTGTTACCTCATCTTATTATATAAGCTTGAAATTCAAAGAAATTTTTCTTATGAAAATGAGGTTGCACAAGCTTAACAAGTATTATTATTATTGTTTCATTTCATGTGTTATGTTTACATAACAATTGCAAATAAGTATTATATTTGTGATGCTGTGTATAGACAGACATTCAGGAATTTGTTGCTTCATAGTGCTCATACATATATATAGTCATGATGTGATAAGGTTATCAATCAATTAGCATTATCGAAGGATGTTTATGTTGGAATTCTTAGTCAGTCAACACTTGGATTCAGGTTTTTAGCTTATGTATGATTTATGTGGAGGTAACTAAGCCATTATGGCCCCTTTACATTACGAACAAATAGCTTTAACAAAAAGAAATAACTACTGTAGAGTTTTAACAATTTAGTTGCTCATTAAGTGCCGCAGGTGTTTTTCTTGTGCCATTTGTTTGGCGTTAAACAAGTCATTGCATGGTTCAGCCATTTCTTGATTTAGAGTTTAGACATCTTTTCAAGAATTGAATTGGAAAAACGAATTGTTGGCAAACACCCAAACGATTATTGTATTAAGAAACTCACTCAAAACTTAATTCCAATAATGAAAACCTTACACGGTTTATATAGACCAAACCTAGACACGTTTGAGTCTAACTAGGATTCCTAAACAATAGGTAAATTAATTAAAATAAACCTAACAATCCTAAACCAACATGTATTAGGAAGTATTAGGATCCATATGTAACTTGTGCCTTGCTCGCCAAGTTACTTGCCTTGCACTCCAAGGCTATGATTAGAAATTGCCAACATCTTTCACGTTAAACAACTACATCTTAATCGTTACGTGCAACTCGAATTAACTTATGACAAAAGCTCCATTTTTCTTCTTGACCATCTGTTACTATGTTACGTATAATGTTCTTGTTTAGTTGTTTTTGGCCTTCAGTTTCAGTTCACTTAGTTATAATTTTTTTACGTCGTTCCTTTGTGCGTGCGATATAAATATTTCGTTTATATCATTTTGTATTACTAGATCCAATACCGTGCTTAAGTTTCTGGCATGGGGTATGCATCATATTCAAATAACCTATTTCTTGTTCTATGACTTATGGCTAGTAAAATTTGTAACAATTTTCTATGCTTATGTAGCCATTTCAAATAAACACTATTCATGTAATTGCTAAATACGCCAACGTTTCGGCAATATGTGAGTGGGTCCATATTTTGTTACCGCTTATTTATAACATTAAGATATGAGGTGTTAAGTGTTAGAGAGGAAGGGCCACCTCATGGGTATTACCCATGTACTAGCGAATCATACATCGTTATTTCATTTTTACCCTTAAGTACCCACAAACCCAAAAATAAATGGAAACACCTACCCACAAGTACTCTAAAACCTTTTTTTTGTTTTTTGTAAAAATTTAAAAATAAATAAAACAATTAAATTTAAATAAAATTAAAATTAAAATTATTACATAATTGAAAACCGGAAAATAAAATATGACGATCAAAACCCAAAAAAAAAAATTAAAACACGAACATCTAAACAAGATGATTCTTCGGTCAATTATATTTTTCCTCAATTTTTCGTTTGTAATTTATAGCGATTTTCTTCACGACTAATCATGTGTCCGAGCATATGCCTTAAAGTCTATGTCATACATCCCTTTGGCTACACTCTCGCGTTGTTCCACAATCAATGCTCTAGAATCCTCCACTTATTGCTTTTTAGCATCCACCAAATCTTGAAGCGTTCTTCCTTTCTTAGCGTGCACGCATCTAGTTTGTCACCCGAGATCATCGTCTGAGAAATTTGCCATTGGGGTTTGAGTGAATAGAAATGATGAAGGTTGAGTGAATAAAAATGATGAAATGTTTGAGTGAATAAAAATGGTGAAGAGATAGTGATATTTATATGTAATAAATTGAGTATTAATGGGTGTTTTAATTTCTTCAAAAATCTCCAATCATATAAATACATGGTAAACCTTCGTCGCAAATTGTAATTTGGCAAACTACCCACGTAGTAAAGGAGGGGAGGGTTGGGTTTGCCATATGATAAACAACCCATGCACCTTCCCCTCTTAACGCTATTCAATAGTCAATGGTATCATACTATCATTAATTGTCTCATTCAGTATTCTTAACTCTTAAGTGTCAAGGCGGACTTTAAGGAGCTATTTTCGTATTTCTTTTTATTTCTTTTGATTTGTGTTGATTTATCACTAGCCTATATATAAGATTTACCTAAAATAAGTGGGATTTACTTAATTTACTCCAATCTCTCTATATAATCATCGACTTTTAGGGTTTCTGAAATTCACATAGCCATTGAAGATCAAGGTTGGTACTATTCAGAAATATATATTTTTTTCCATCATCTTCTATTTTAAATGTTTAATCTGTTGAAAACGGTTTGGTTTTTTAGTCAGAAACGTGTTTTTTTTTCAAAGTTGAAACGGGTTAGTGTTTTGACAAGAGAAGTGTCAAAACGGTTTTCCTAAAGGTTGAAGCGGGCTGATTTTAAACAAGAAACATGTGAAAACGGTTTTTTAAGGTTGAACAAGCTGTTGTTATAACCAGAAAGATGTTTTAAACAGCTTGATCAAGCTTCTACCTTAACCAGACACATGTTTTAAGGTTGAACAAGCTGCTGTTTTTTAAGGTTGATCAATATGGTTATAAACAGTTTAAATTATGTTCAATGATCATTTGAGCCTTTTCTATTTGTTACTTTTTGAACTTCTGGTTTTCAAGTTTTCAACATTTTGGTTTTGGATAATTTTTGGGGTTTGGAACTTTTGGTATTTGAACTACGTTATTCAAGTTTTAAGAGGCATATTCGTCTTGAGTGCTCCTAGCGCATTTGATTATTCTCGAATACCTTTTTAATAGTTTTAGTGTGTTAAAATGATAAAAAGATGATTTAACAAGTTGTAATTTTTTATTCAGATATGGACATATTCTGATCAAAATCGAACAGGTTACCTTGGCCGGGCTGAGTTTTACAATTCTCTGAAACTTGTTACGGTTGCACAAAGTAAGAGAGATCTTACTCCAGAAATAGTGAAAGCAGCATTATACGGACCTAAGTCTGCTCAAATTCCTGCTCCTCAAATCAACCTCACAGCCTTAATGGTTCCTCAGTCAAACTTAAACACTGGCCCGCCTGCCCTGCGGACACGTGGTAGCGCTCCTGCAGCTTCTCATAGTGTTGGTATGAGTGGACCACATGGTTATCCATCTCAGCAGACTCAAGGCATGAGGCCACCCGTACCTCCACTTCCTAACACCACAATCCAACCTCAGCATGGTGTGAGTCATGGGCCGCCAGGTGGACACACAGCTGCAGGCCCTCGCCCTTCAACTTCGAGCCTTTTTAACGAGTGGCTTCATGAGAAGACTGGCGCGCCTTACAACTCTTCTCAAGTTCCTAGTAATGGGCTTTCATCCAAACCAAATGGTCATACTTTTGCTACTACTGAGATTGGAGCTAAAGGACCTAGTACCCCTGTTTTGTCATCTAATGGTTGGCAATCATCCCAAATGAATGTTGGTCAACAACCAACTGCTGGTCAAAACCAGAAAATGCAGTCAACTTTGAATTACAATCAGGAAACTCATATACAGAATATCTCCGGTGCTCCTGCTAGAGCTGAAAATGCTTCTTTTAATCAGTCTTCTGAAACTTGGCCAAAGATGACACAGGCAAATGTCCAAAAGTACACCAAGGTATTTGTGGAAGTAGATACCGACAAAGATGGGAAAATTACGGGTGAACAGGCTCGTACTCTGTTTTTAAGTTGGAAGTTGCCACGAGGTAGGCAATGCTGAATGCATCATTTTCCTCTTTTGCTTTATGGATTTAAAAGTTTTATTCTGCTTATTTTTGGATTTCAGATATCATCATGCAGGTATGGGACTTATCTGATCAAGACAACGACAGTATGCTTTCTTTAAAGGAATTTTGTATTGCACTCTACCTTATGGAGCGGCACAGGGAAGGTCATCCTCTTCCTAGGGTGCTGCCTGCTGGCGCTATATTTGAAGGGACACTGTTGCGTCCATCTGGTCAACCACCTGCTGCATATGGTGCTCCAGTTCGGAGACCTGAGCCAGGTAGATGATAATTCTTCTGACACCTGTCTTGTCTATGCCACATTAAATGTACTTCTTTCTGCTTAGGTGTTCAACAAGGACATAGGATTATCGCCCAAGGACAGGTCAGCCATGCTGCAGCAAGGCCACCTCGTCCAGTTCCAGTTCCTATAAATGAAGATGCTCAGCCTAAACAAAAACCTAGAGTTCCTGTTTTAGAGAAGCATCTAGTGGACCAACTTAGTACTGAAGAACAGAATTCATTGAATTCAAAGTTCAAGGAGGCAACAGAGGCAGATAAAAAGGTGAAACGCATAATTTCAGTTTTATTGATTATAAATTACTATGAATTTGCAATGATGTAAAGTTTAAAACTACTGAAGTTTGATTTTGGTCTTTGAATCTACAAATTTCTGATCGTCTTGACTCCTGATCACTACTTTATCTGGGCCAGGTTGGTGAACTCGAAAAAGATATATTGGAAGCTAAACAGAAGACCGAATTTTACAGGAACAAGATGCAGGAACTTGTAAGTTCTCTATTTCTAAGGTTTCTGGCCTTTTGTGTGAATATGTTTGCTTGCTGGGATCAAACAACATGATGTTTTCTTTGATGTCAGATTTTGTACAAGAGCCGTAGTGATTCTCGATTGAATGAGATTATAGAAAGGGTTTCTGCTGATAGAAGAGAGGTATTTTATCCCTGAATATGCTAAAAAAAGCATGCATTTTTACATGATAGTTGTTTAGAAGAGACTGAGGAGCTTGTTATCCAGGTTGAATCACTGTCAAAGAAATACGAAGATAAATACAAGCAGGCTGGAGATGTAGCTTCTAAATTGACTATTGAGGAGGCCACTTTTCGTGATATTCAGGTTCACTAATCAACTTGTTTAGGGCCAACTTATACTCCATTTTCCCCAAGATTAAGCCTTACTGAGCAATTATATCGTGCTCGAAATATCTAGGAAAAAAAGATGGAGCTTTATCGAGCAATTGCCAAGCTAGATCTGGATGGGAAACCTGATGATATTCAGGTATCTTTTATGCTGACCAATTTTGCTAAGGGTATATAAATATTATATTATTCACTTGGTCGCAAATACTCATAATGCTATGTCACTTGAATGCTAGGCCCAAGCTGATCGCATCCAAGCGGATCTTGAGGATCAAATAAAAGCCTTAAATGAGCGCTCCAAAATGTATGGATTGCGTGCGAAACCAACATTGCTGGTTGAGCTTCCCTTTGGTAAGATCAATTTTCATCTCCACTGCAACATTGCTGTGAAATTTTCCCATTTGTCTGCTTATATTCATTTGCTCAATTGCTTGTTTTATGTAAAAATATTTAGGTTGGCAAGCTGGCATTCAAGGAGGAGCAGCTGACTGGGATGAAAATTGGGATAAGTTTGAAGGCGAAGGTAACAAAACTTTTATATTTTACCCCTTAATGCGTGGAAGTTGTAACATATTTTACATCAAACTTGCAGGATTTACATATGCGAAAGAGCTTACACTTGATGTCCAAAACATTATAGCTCCTCCAAAACAGAAGACCTTACCGGTACAAAACAAGTCTACTTTCCAAGAAACTACAGCTTCATCTCCTTCAAATACCACCCACGAATCTGAGAAGCCTCCAGTTGTCAATGAATCAGTGGACCCACATACCAATAACTCTGTAAAAACTCCACCTGAAAGCCCATCTAAGATACTCGAAGCCGGTTCACCTGATGCTATAAAAACCCAAAGGTGATACTTTTACAAAAACTTGTAATTTATTAGGGGTAAAAAGGTGTTCAATTTTTGAAAATGTATCTAATGGTGCAGTAAATCTGTGTTCTTTGATGAAAATACTTTCGATGAGCCGGTCAATGCTACATTTGACAATCATTATGATTCAGACTCTGCTTGGGATTTTAGTGCTACAAATCATCAGGTATTTGGTTGATTCTACTTGACATTATATTATCTTGCCATAATTTAAAACGTGTCATTTTGCAGGATATGATGGGTCAAGAGAGTTCTCACGGAAATATGTTATTTGATTCTTCTGATAGTTGGGGGCTAAACCCGATAAGAACAAAGAACGCTGTTGTATTTGATTCTGTTCCTAGCACTCCTGCTTATAGTTATGCTGGATCCCCAACTGGAAACAACTTGTTCAATAACCATGCCCCATTCGCTCCATCTTTTGATTCGGTTCCAAGCACACCTGCTTATAGTAATAGTAATTCTCAACGCCCATTCGTTTCAGTTTTTGCTGATTCGGTTCCCAGCACACCAATGTTTGATGGTCCAGAAGATCGTTCATTTAACAACTTATCTGCATTCGATTCCTTCACCAGCAACACTCCCCGTGATTCCTTTTCCAGATTTGATTCATTCCGTAGTACTGCACAAGATTCAGAATCCGAATCCAATCAGGGATTCTTCCCCTCTCAGAACCTTGCAAGATTTGATTCCATGCGCAGTACTGCTGAGTCTGATTTTGGGCATTCGCTTTTCGAGCCTCATTAATCTTTTTCAAGGTTTGATTCCATGCGAAACACCAATTCTGATTTCAATCATGGGTTCCCGTCTTTTGATGATGCGGATCCTTTTGGGTCGCATGCCCCGTTTAAGACTTCATTCGATAGTGAGACACCGAGAAAAGATTCAGTAGATGGTTGGAAGGCTTTTTAGGTTTTCATATTGGTCATATTTGCTGTTGATTGCTTGCAACGACGAGTTTGAGGTCATGATTCTTTCTTTTTTATTTATTTGTAGATTTGCATATGTATACGTCTATTCAAGTTTCATGGATTGATATGACTTGACATGGTAAAAAATATAAGCTCATATTTATGAGCATTAGTTTTGCAAATTTTAATCGTATTTCTGCATTTTATCTTGGAAGATTTACATTTGTATTTTGTCTTTTGGTGTGTAATATATATTTCTTTTTGTTCATAAACAAACGTTATGACTATTAAAATGAAGTTTTGTTCTCTATGAAATAATACAAAGTGCATTCACTCACAAAAGAATTATATTGAATGAATAGTTAACTGAGAAATTGTTATTCAACCAATATGTATTAATTAACCATATAAAGAATCACTATTCATATGTTTTAAAAGATATGAAACATTATAAAGAATGAGATGTAAACGCTCTAAAGAACTCTTGTAAAGATCTCCGATCAAAAATTATAAATGCTTCTGAAAATATCATTTTGGCACCCTGCATATAAAGATTTCCAAAAACATCTATTTGGACTTCCATAAATATATCTAAATCTAAAAATATCTTAACTTACAAAGATGTGATTAATACACATAATGTAAAGCAAATTCAACGACATAAGATCAACGCTAAATACAAAAGAAAAGGAATCAAAGTTTAGGTAAAGGATATAAGAAATTAAATTTGGCAGTGTTTATTGAATGTTTGGTATGGGGCATATGTACAATAAGAAGACAGAGACCAACACCAGAAACAAAAGAAAAAGAAATCAAAATTTAGGAAAATGATATAAAAAACCATATTTGATAGGATTTATTGAATGTTTGGTACTTAAAAAGGATAATTTGTACGGTATATGTAACCACAATGTGAACAAGCCTGTCACACGTAAACCAGTCAGGATTGGATTGGGATTGGATAGTAAGAAGTTTGAATTCACTCGGTGAATGTGAGCCCGAGTAAGATCGGACACAACTATAGCTCAAGTAATAACCGGCTCAAGACCATACTTCATACATCAAACTTGAGTAGACTTGCGAACCTCTTACTTATATGGATATAATAGTATTTACATAACAGAATATATATTATATATAAATACATAAAAATTATAAAACTAGTAGTATATTGTCTATAATTATATATACCACACTAAAACACTTTCAAATAAATACATGAAATTGTGCAATTATTATAGTTGAAAATACATACAAACAAGACTTTTAATGAAATGAACTTCAAATAGCATTTTAATATAGTACAAACTGAATAATATAACAAATACAAACTTTACCTTTCATGCATCTATGTGGTATGACACAATTTAAGCATGGCCCGAATCACAATCATGAACCAAAACGGAGCCGAAGGTATCCCTCAATAATCCACAAACATACACCACTTGAATCTGTTGCTTGATCTTCCATCCATATATCACAAGCATACCAACTAAAAAATCTCGTTGCGCCTGAAAAATGACCACTTTGTCCTTTAAAGTTTCAAGCTTTAGGCGCAAAAATCTCTTGCAAAGAAGTCCATGTGCCAGTCACGGCCAAAATCACACCAAAAACAATATAGGCTCCATCTTTAACCCACCCAAGCACACCCACCTCATATTTATGCACCATCAAGTGAAACAAAGCCGGTAACACAAACCCTAACACAATGCACACACTACTCCCCACCAAAGACAAGAAATCAGCAAAATTAGGCACCAAAAGAGCCACCAAACTCACCACCAACACCAGACCCCACCTCACCCACAAACTATACCTCCCTTCACACCACATCCTCTCGAAAACTTCATAAACCGGGTTCATCATCAACGGAAAAGTGAAAAACAAATTCAGACAAAGACCCAACTGAACCACACTGCTCAACCACCCTTGCCCTAAATTAGTCGTAATAATATCCTTCGTCTCGTCACCAAACGCAAAGTAACCAAACACACCGAAAGACGCAAACATTAGCGCAATAAAAGCAATAGTTATACCCAACACCTTCCCAAACTTCTCCTTGTCTTCCGTCTCCGATTCCAGCGGCAACACCATACCGATCCCTTCAAACGCGTACACCGCCACACCGACCCCGTAAAAGAACACCAAAAACCCACCAAACGCTTGTAAAACCGGGCTCGAATTCAAATAAATCATGGCTTCTTCCACCATAACTATACCCATGGCTCCGATATCCACCACGTCAGCAAATATACTCAACGGAGCTAAATGGGTCAATGTCGGAATCGAATTCAACCCTAATTGAAACGGAAAGCATGCCCAAATATAAAACCCTTTAGCCGAAATCCCCAAAATCCTAGGGTTTGGGTTTAAATTGAATATATTAACCAACGTATTGGCCACGAAAATCAAATAACTTACGCAAAAACCCGCCTGCGAGAGCACAATCATGACGTCAACGGCCGACCGGCCGATCGGACCGGCGACTGTAAACCCTAGGTCACCAAAAGAGTTGATTTTTGAGAAGCCATTAACGGATTCGAGTTTACGGCGGGTTTTGACGAGCAGCATCATGCAGTGGTTGGTGAAGTATGCGACGGCGAAGACGGTTAGGGTACCGGTGAGGTAGCCGGTGCGTTTGAAGGTGTAGGGGAGGCCGAGGACGCCGGCGCCGACGATGGCGATGAAGACGTTGGCGAAGGTTTTGAATTGGGAGGATCGGTGAGGGTTTTTGGAATTGAGAAGTGGGGTTGATTCTCTGGGGAGTGTGTGTGATGATGAAGTTGCTTCTGAATTGTGGGTGTTGCTGGTTTCATCAAAACCCATGATTGATTGAAGGTTTTGTTTGAGATCTGCAAAATGAAGAAGATGCTGCAGGGTATATGAATGAAAATATCTTTAAGAAAAGTAAGAAATCAGACCATCACGCGTTTTATGATATCTACTAGATTTTATTTCGAGGTATTCGTTTTTAATATTTATATATGTATATTTGGATTTTAATTTTATTTATTGTAAAAAAATTAATAATTAATATACTTGAGGTTTGATGATGAAATGGTTTCACAAATAAATGATATGTTATAATCCGGTTTAAAAGCTATCTGGGTTTGGTGATACCCATTACCCGTTTATTTTCTTTATTATAAAATTGTTTCTTAATTATAAATAATATATTTTTTAAAAATAAAATAGGATATTAATTTTTAGTATATTCCTATTTTATAGGATTTTCATATCAAATATTTGATGAGATTATTTTTAATATAATAAGATGTTATAACCCGTTTAAGAGCTATCTGGGCTTGGTGAGACTTTTACCCATGAATTCGGGTCAAATGCGTGAGAAGCCTTCATTTACAAATAAAGTAATCTGATGGCTTGAGAGAATGGCTGTTTTACATTTTTCGGTTTTTAATATTTATTTTTTGGATTTTAATTTTATTTGTTGTAAGAAAGTTAATAATATACTTAGGGTTTGATGATGAAAGGGTTTCATAAATAAATGATATGTTATAACCCGTTTAAAAACTATCTGAATTTGGTGACCCATGATATATTAACTAAAGGAATATATTAAGGACTTTTTTAAGAAACCGAATTATTTCTAACAAGTTTTGTCTATATAAATGGTTTTGAATGAGTTAATATCGATACAAGATTGTATATACGAGCATATACAATCTCTATTTTGTAGGATATCTCTATTTAAATTGAATGAGTTAATATCGATACAAAATTTAAATTGGATATTAAATTTTAGTATATCTCTATTTTGTAGGATTTTCATATCAAATAATTGGTAAGATTAATTTTTAATTTAATGAGATGTTATAACCCGTTTAAGAGCTATCTGGTTTTGGTAAGACCCATACCTATGAATTTGGGTTAAATCAATGAGAGGCATTCATTTAAAAATCAAGAAATCTGGTGGCTTCCATAAAAAGGGGGAGCGACCACATCGTGACACATAGGATTTTTGGGTTTTCGTTTATATATATTATAGATTTTTGAAATATTTAAAGCAGAAAGAAAATGAGGAAAACAATAAATTGGTTATCTGAAAGGTACTGGGTCTTATTAATTAACAGTAAATCATAAAAATCAAAACTAGAAATAATACACCACACTAGTTCTTGTGCATGAATAAACCACCTCGCTTCTACATAAATCAGAAGTTTCACATGATGATGTCATGAAACACAACAAGAGAAAAGAATGTTTACTGTATTTAGTAAACATATAAACCTTATAAAAAAACTTTCTTGCTCCTAATACGCACA
This sequence comes from Bidens hawaiensis, assembly GCF_021521415.1. NCBI lineage: Eukaryota > Viridiplantae > Streptophyta > Magnoliopsida > Asterales > Asteraceae > Bidens > Bidens hawaiensis. Next base: position 5,145 of record NW_027498448.1, on the reverse strand, counting down.
TGCAAGTGTTTGGAGTATTGGGTAGCGCCAGGAATGAATAATGGGTTGTCTTGGGTCATTTCTGTGACACAGAACATAGTTAGTCTTATCGTAGAGGACTCTGGGGATGTGGTTGTGACCAACGTCTGACGTGAGAGAAAATGTTTGAATATGAAGGGCTTAAGATAAAAAAGAAAATTGCATGTAATAATATAGTAGTTGAGAGATAATTGAATGTTCTTTCCATTGAAAGAATGGTACTTTTATATATGAAAAGCACTTGTGCATTAATTGGAAGCAAGTAATGGCGTAGGCAACAACTTTTTCTTATGGGTTCGAGATTTTTCGGTGCTTGATTTTTTCCGGTGTCAAAAATTTTTGGGCCTAAATGGGTCGGGTCGGGTCGCTTATTCAGTTAGATTAATGTTAGGACCGGGATCTCGTGTTACATGTAAAACTATTTGACAAGAACACACACGGGAATCAGGTATAATCAGGATGTTGGACAAGCTATATGATCGTATAGAAACACTCACAATATACTCAAAGATTCCAGTATATTAATATAAATCGCTCAAGAACAATGGAATTGTTTATATGGTTTGCATGGAACATCTAGGGTTTTGGTATTCAATGACGGCCGTACTAGGTTAGCATGAATGAGGTCTTAGTCTCTCATAAATCGTTTGTGTAGGCGCACCTATGATGTAAACCTCGTATTCTTTATATAGGCCCATAAACGTTTCTTCTAGAAGCCCTAATGATTATATTTAAAACAAATACAAGTATAAAATAGGTATTCGAGTATGATATATCCTTGTCGAGCAGACCTTGTAATACCGAGTATGCTCGAAACATGTATTCGAGCAAACCTTTACTTGGAATATTTTCTAGAAAATATTCTACTCCAGCAGACTTCAATCTTCATGACTTATTCCAACTTTTCGAATAAATCCTTCGAACAAACATATTCTTCTTTACCTCTTCAATCTTCCCTTAGGTTTATTGAGAACAACTCCAGTTTGCTCGGGTACTGAAACTTGCTCGAGATTGAATCTTGCTCGAAGCTTTACTTATAACATATTGAGATCATCCTTTATTGTATCCATACTCGACCTATCAAAATGCTCGTAGACTTTGGTTTAAGATTATGGATAGATCAAGTGTTTACTCAAATAGCAAACTGTGCTTGATGAAGAACATCCTTACTTGACGAAGTGTAGCTTGCTCGAAGCTTTCAACACTTAGAAGAATTCCAAAAGATAATCTTACACGAGTAAGATATCATGCTCGAAGGTCCACGCCTGCTTGAGATCCATAGTTAGCCATTTTCCAAAGAGGTTGAGAAGATTCTAATCTTCCTTATCAATTTTTCGATCCAACAATCTCCCCTAGATTGGAAACAAGCTCATATGCACCAAAACATGCCTGCATTACTAGCACTTTTGTCAAAATGCATAGCACATATCAAATGAAAATCAGATAACATTACATTACATAATTAGATTCTGCCTTAAAGGCAATACAAATCAAATTACATAAATTATCAAATTACACAAAAGACAAAAATACACAAAAATATAACATTACAAGGATCATAAGAATACTCCCTTCAGAACATATCCTGTAACTTTCACCTTTCGCTCTTATCTCCTGGCTTTGTTGATCTTCCTGTTGCGAACAGCAGTAGCCCTCTATTGGAACATATCCAGCTCCACATAGTCATCTGAATCCAATGGTATCTCCAGCTCCTTAATATCTGTTAAGTCCTTAATATGAATGAACTCCAGTTCAGAGTCATTTTCAATTATGCCTAGGACTTCTTTTTCTGAATTTCTCAAGGTAACTGTCCCACTTCGTTTGTTGAAAGCAATGCTAGTAGTCCTGTCATTTCTCTGAATTTCTAAGTTAGGCACTGTCATCTCTCTCCTCATTGCTATGCTTTCCCTCAGGGTTCTTCTTATTATGCTAGAAGTAGGAGCCTCTCTTTGTGCACTTGAGCTTGATGGTCCAGGTCTCCTTAAAGTTTCCTTTCTCCCAGGTTGTAAGAATGAATATTCAGCCCATCTGATTTCCCTCAACCTTTTATTTCTCCTTGCTTTTTCAGTATCTGAGTAGTTCCATTTTCTCTTCTTATCAAGCAACGGAAAGCCAGTTCTTTGTTGTTCATGGAGATACTTTGATAGCTCATTCCTCTACTATCTAGCCAGTCTGTCCTTCTGCTGATAATCATACAATGTTAGAGTGGCCATTTTCTCAAGTTGCCCCCTCCTGAATTCCCTAAAGTCATCCTTGAAAATTATCACTGATTCAACTCCATCTTCCGTGATGACCTTCAGTGTCTTTGATCTTGCATCCAGATACAAATGTGTAGGCAGATTAAAATTTGTTCTTGGTCTTTCTTGCCTCTGTATTTTAGATCTGATTAAAGGTATCTGCACCCTGGATGTTGAAGTTTGATGAAAGGATGGTTTCTTTGAGTGTTTTCTTTCAGATTCATCAAACAACTTCTTTTTCTCCTCTAAGAGACTTTGGCACATGCTCATTCATCGGCTTGTGGTGGTCATTTTAGTGGGAAAAAGACGGGTTGTCGGGTTCTTACTTGTGGGTTTTATTGGCCCATGATTTTTAAATATGCTAGTGAATATGCTCGCCATTGTGTTAATTGCCAAAAGATGGGAGGAATTTCAAAAAAGAGATGAGATGCCTCTGCAACCCATATTGGTGGTTGATATATTTGATGTGTGGGGTATTGACTTTATGGGCCCGTTTCCAAACTCGTGCGGGTATTAATATATTTTGGTGGCGGTGGATTATGTGTCGAAGTGGGTCGAAGTGTCCCGTATTACCCGCAAACAAGTGGATAAGTTGAAGTGTCCAACCGACAAATTAAGGAGATATTGATGAAGATGGTGTGGGTTGATATGAAGGATTGGTCGGTGAAGTTGGATGATACACTATGGGCGTATCGAACTGCTTACAAAACGCCTATAGGAATGACTCCTTACCGGTTGGTTTATGGGAAAGGATGCCACTTGCCCATGGAGTTGGCTCACCGGGCATTGTGGGCTATTAAGAATGTAAACATGAATAATAATGAGGCTGGTGAGTTGAGGAAGTTGAAGTTGGCTGAATTAGAGGAGATAAAGGACGAGGCTTATGAATGCGAAGTATAACTTGAATTTCTTAGACTTGGCTGATCACAGTCTTGGCATTGACCATTTTATAGTCCAAAAACCGAGCTACAACAAATTTCTTCGTCCCAACATCTACCGTTTTATACTTCTTGTTTAAAGACTCTCATAATTCTTTGGTGGTCGTTATGGAGCAATGCACGTTATACAATGGATCTGCTAAACCATTGAGCACGTAATTGTGACATAGAAATTCCGAGTGTTTCTAAGCATCATAGGCATTCACAGCTTGAGCATCGTCCTCATTAGTCGGTATGGGAGCATATTTATCCAAGAACTGTGCTAAGTTCAAGGTAGTCAAGTAGAAAAACATTTTCTGCTGTCATATTTTAAAGTGCAAACCCATGAACTTTTCGGGTTTTTCAGCATGATTTGCCACTGTGGTCGCTCCCACCGTGGCTGCTATCAAAGGGGTGACGGGAGGAAGAGGAGTGGAATTGCTTACTTGGCCTATCATTCTTTTTCAACACGGAAAACTATCCAAGTTAGACAAACAAAGAAAGTAAATAAAAGAAAAAAAAACAGTGCTAAAACTCTTTTCTATTTTATGAATATTTAAACTAAGAGAAGAATCTATCTAAGTCCAACTTTGAAGATTAGCTCTTGATTATGGCACAAAACGCAGAAAAGAAAACTGATATTTTTTTAATTTATTTAACAAAAAAAACATAAAGTGTTATGAAACGAAACTGGTTTGGAATAACCAGAATAGCTTACCCAAAAAAGTTAAAAAGAATTCCACAAAACGATTTTAAAAATAATTTTGTTTTAAGGTTGTAGGACCGTTCATGTAAATAAAATAAATAAACACTTTTATTTCATTAGCAACACAAAAGAATTGAAAGTTGTAAGTTACAATACAGGGTTACAACTGAAATGAATAACAAATACATAAATGAAAAACCGATTCCGGCTGAGGATCGTGTTAGACATGGGGCCCTTAAAACAAAATTCCAAGTCTCCCGAGAGAACTCGTTTGTTTCCCAGGATACAACAACCTAAGCAGTTGCTACTGCCGGAGTTGATCGAAAACCTGAATATTAGGTCGAAAGAAAAGAAAAACAGAAATAGAGAAGAGCATATTTGGAGAACCTTTTGTTGTGTGATTTCAATTGTTGTTGTGTGTTTTGCTATGGGTTTGAATCTGTATTTATACTAGAGCTGAGATGAAACAATTTTAGCAAACAATTAAATTCTAAATCAAAACTGAAGAGTTCATTTTTCAATATTAATTGTTTGACTACAAACTGCCATCAATTCAGTCAACACATTTGAACTTGAAACATTTAACTAGTAAGAAGTTCATAGAAATAATAAGAGGAGAAAGATATTCAATATAAGCCACATTTATATTTATCTCTCTTCCTATGTGTGACAACATCCCACTTACATTATTTCCTTCAAACAAGTTCAAGATACACACTTTGAGCATCGATATCACATTCATCTATGCTCTAATTTGGACGCGTTTTGGTTTATTGTAAAGTTATTACAACAAGGAACAAAACCCACTAAGTAGCATTTAAGTTAGTCATGAATTAACTTAAATGCGCTCGTCCAAATTTGAGAAAAACACATAACATTTTTTTCAACATATAGTACATGAAAAGCACTGGTGCATTGATCAGAAGCATGCTTGAAGGTGCATTGATCAGAGATAGTGTTTTCCGGTGATAGGCCGATGGATAGACGATGCTCTCTTTAGACGGAGAGACGTAAACCGAATACCTCATAAACCACAAGAGCCATTAGCACTTTATAAGAGGGCATAAATGTCATTTCAGAGTTTTATTATTTTTTTTGGATGGAACATAGACAAAGCAAAGGGACTTAAAGTTAGCCCGCAGGAAAACCATATGAACTCAATCAGGTCATTTTACGTCTGCCTAGAAACCACATAGACGTAAAATGAATTCTCTCAATATTATTTATCTATGTTTTTGTCATTATTACAAAACACTAAATATAAACC